>NC_089873.1:28197500-28225000 GCF_040182565.1 Anser cygnoides
TAGAGTAAATACATGAAATATATATAAATCACTGGAGAGCAAGTTAAAGGTTTTGCAGACAGCTGCACTGTCCTTCATGCAATCTCCTGCTCATTCTTCATTTTTTATTTCATTTGTGAGAGGTCTCGTAAAACAGTGCAGTCTTCCCACAGTACCAATGGGTAGTTGGCCTAGGAAATTGCTTGGAGGTTTTTGCATAACTAGTCTTACCAGTTTCACAGTGTTATGATCTCATTATTAATGGGCTTCCATCATTGTTCGTTACATGAAGGAAAGGTGAGTCTAAAGGATGTGAGTCTACTAGCAGTTACATAAGACATATGTTTCAAGTGTTTCCCACTGCTGCTACCAAAGTAGATTTACTTAAAAGAGGTGTTAGCTTAAGAGAGCACATACAGAATCACAGAAAATGAGGCTGGAAAACACCCCAAGAGGTTATCTAGTTCATCACTCTCCCGAGCCATGACAGACACTATCTAAAATGTGTATCTGCTCATTCTCACACTTTGAGACAAATTTATTAAAGGTGTCAGAATCCCAGTGTTGTCAGCAGAGTTGTAGCTACTCTATTCAGGGTAATGTGCTACTTGTTTACAAGGCAGATACCTTTACAGCCATGTATATGGATTTCCAATACCTGTTGTCAAGTAAAGCCTCTTTGGAGTGGAATACTGACTGGATAAAGTACATTTGAATCCTAAGTCTCCTAAAGAAGCATACCAGCTTTTGCTGACTGCTGCAGGTGAAAGAAACAGGACAGGTTTTTCATAGAAATAATTTTTAAAAAAATATTAAAACTTCAAAATTCACTAAGAGGTAAGCCAGTCCCACTTTTGATCTAATGGCAAGACAGGTGTAGAAGTAAGAAAAAACATTACAAAGAAAGGAAAAGAAATGGGACAGTGATGTGGAATCCAGACTATTCCTCAAAGACCTCAAAGCTGACCTCTGAAGGGGCATTTGCAAAACTGCATGGATGCTTTATCAGAGGAAATGTAGCTTGGGTTATGGATATCCCTTTACACATATGTAAACTCTGGACAGCAACTCTCTATAGAATCCTAGAAGGCAGCTCTATCTTCTAAAGGTGACAGCATGAATTAATTACTCTTCTGAGTGATTCCCATTTTACAGCTAGGAAAACTGCAGCATAAGACCTCGTTTTGATGACAGTGCATTCAGGAAGAAATGTAGGAGATACATAGCAGCCCAGCTCTTCCCCCATCCATTGAACATGCTGTACAGGGAGATACAGAGTAGTATCTTGCCTGAGAAAATGTAATTAATATCAGAAAAGCTGTCTTCCCTTTATGCAAGAGAGGTCTCTCATGATTTGTACTTTATCTGAAGAGAAGAAGGAATTACATTGGCTAAGAGAAGATTTGCCAAGCAGAGGAAGTGGAAAAAAAATCATCTTCCCTCTCTGCACATAGCAAAATTTACTAAAAGATTAAAAATAAAAATAGAATCTACTCCAATGAGTAAAGATTCAGCACTTGGAGGGGAGCCCAAGATGCTGAAAGGGGAGTAGGGATAAAAAGCAAATGCAAGGATGCTTCATGCACTGTTCTGGTCATTTGAGACCAGTAGGGTTTCATTGTTGGTATACATGGGTGGAAGAAAACTAGCAGTGATGATGGAGGACTTTTGCAGAGAAATCTTGAATGAATATCCTACTTCCAAGTTGCTTCTGCTACCCAGAAAAGAGAACCATGTCAGAGATAGGAAAAGAGTTTAAACAGTCTTTTCTTTCCTAGTAAAACAGACACTAACATGCAATACCTGTCTGGACCCCATCAGAACAAAACAGCACATTGATATGTGACTGTAAATATGTAGGTCACTAAAACACTAAGATATGTAGGTAATTAAAACACTAAGAGAAATACATGAGGATTGGAAATCAGCTTAATTACATTTGAAAAAGTCAGAGTTCCAGTATTGTGAGTTCTTTTCCACCAGTGAGCAGAGGAGAGGAGGAAGGCAAAACAAGGGTGAAAGGATAATGTGGATAGAACAGAATAAGTGAAAGGGAGAACAAAGAGGGGAAATAAAAACAGAGTAAAAAAAAAAAAAAAGACAGGCTTTGGGGATTGTTAAGTTTGAAGAATTAGAGGATTAAAAGTAAAAAAAAAAAAAAAAAAAAGAAAATTTTAGTGTAATAAAAAAGTAAGACAGGAGAACAAACTAAAACTAAAAATAATAATTATTATAATTACATGATAATATTAGATTTTCCATATTGGATCACACCATTAGTCCATCAAGTTGTATATCCTGATTGTAATAGTGGAGTGAGAGATTACAGAAAGATGAACAAAATATCAGTAATGCATCCATCCAACAAAGCAAAGGAGACAATGATTTTCCTGGTCCTGCAGTAATCAGTTTGCAATCTAAGCACAACATTGGGTTACTGTTAGGAAATGTTACTAATGAACATAAAATTATATGTTTTTTGATGAAATGTTTTTAAATTTGCTTGGCTGAGCTCCTGTATCAGTGAGTCCCTCAGGTTGGCATGTTACTAGTTGCACTAAATAGACCTTCTTATTAGAATGTAATGGCAGACAGATTACACAGCTTGAACTTTATACTGGATTCCACAACAGAAAATATCTGTATCCATATCTCTATCTCCCTATTGGTTCCTGCTCCTAACGTTCCAATTTTATTTCTTAATGGGTCATTATCAGCTTAAGTTTCCTCTTTGAAAATAACATCCCTGTGCAGTGTACCCAGGTGTTTAACTTTGCTTTGAGGTATGTGATCATTCCAAGATTCTGTTTTGAATTTTTCCTTCTAAGCAGTCATCTGTGGGCAAACTCAAATAACTCAGAAGAGGTTAATGTGACCTTTCCCAAAATGACTAATCTGCTGGTTCCTGGCGAAGGGAAGAGAATGAAGATAAAACCTGGGACCACTTGTCCCTAGTCAGGGCAGAAAGCAAGCGGTTTGAAAGCTAGTTTAGAAAAGAAAATTCCCAGATTTTCAACCTGCAAAGTAAGGATATGAATTTGTTAATGAGCACAGGAATGTTATAAAAATATCCAGGCTGGAGAGAAGGCTCAAAATGCTATTGCTGGAAAATGAAAAATGATGTTGCCAAGAGAGAATTCTCTCTCAGCCTGAGAATTCACAACTCATTGTTATTGGGCAGGAGTACGGCAAACTTACAAGTCCTCTTCTCTCCAGAAGCACTAACTAGGATGCTTTTCCCTGCATATTGTTTGCACCTTCTTCCTCTGCTACTGGTCAGCTAGTAAATACTTTTTGAGGGATACACATTTTTTATTTCTATTTTTTTAAATACTGGCATGTTATATTGCTGTCCAATCCATTTCATCACACTCTATCACAGAGACCCACAAAATTGCCTTCAGACCACAGCCATGAAAGTGAGACCATGAAAGACAGTGCCAACATCTTTAAAGTGTGACTGTGTTGCCATACTAGTGAGTCTCAACAAACCCCAGAAAGCATATATTTAGCTTCTCAAACTGTCTGAGGATTAATGAGTGACAACAAAATGCAAAATCAGAATCAAAACAATTGTCTGCTTGACATTTTCATGGTGTCTAAAGCAAAATCAAGAGAAAACATTTATTATTATCATCATCATCATCATCATCATCATTATCATTATTAAATCTAAAGTCCGAAGCTAACACAGTATCATCAAATTCATTCCTGTTAAGTTCTCTCTTCCCTCTCTCTTGATGTACCTGCTTTGTTTCAGTGCTTAGAACAAACCAAATACAGTGCTATCTAACATAGCTCTAGATGAGCAAACTTTGTGAGATAACACTGGGTGTGTTTTTATGAAAAAGGTACCTATTACCTTTACTCTCACTTTTCTGGCAGCTGAGGGGAAGCTTTATGTCACACGCGCGGTTTTGTAACATCAGGAAAATACACAGAGTGAGAAAGAAAGAAAATGCAAGTGAGAGATGGAGAGAGAAAAGTGAAGAGAAAAGTGAAGAAAACGAGGGCATTACAGTAAACGTAACTATAATATTTTAGCAAAATATCCTGGCTTCTTAAGTCATCTGTAGCTTTGGTTTTCTGAATGGAAAGAGAAGAAAAAAAAAAGTATAAATAGTAAAAAGCTTATTTTTACCATAAAACATATTTTCTACTTTTCCACGTTAAAGCTGGAGACTCTCCAAATATTTTGTGAACTAGGCCTAAAAGTTTTTATTTTTACAGGCTCGAAATAGAAATGCCTATTAAGATTTATGGTTTGAGTCTCTTTTAAAGTGTAAATTACTTTTTTTTCTAGCATCAAAATGGCAGCCTCAGGAGCTTTTTTAAAGGATGGGACTGCAACACATAACACAAAAGCTCCCCACGCTGTGCTGTCAGAAGGCCTCCATGCCATCTTACAACACTTTTGCTATTTCTGCCCTCACCCTCCTTTGAGCAGGAGCTGACAATCCTGCTAAATCATGAGGTAGGATAGTGATGTGGGAAAATGTCAGCATGTGATTATAATAAATCTCCAAACCCTGTTTCACTTTATGTGACCCCTTCAGGATTCAAATTTAGAAGTGCAATTCAGCGAAGATGGAGGGGAGATGTACAAATTACATATTCCTGGGCCAGCCTGACCCATGAAACAGGGATTCACTCAAGGAATGCACATTCCCTCTGGGTTTTCCATTGAGGAAGGAGGGAAAAAGGAAGAGAAACATCAGTTTATGACAAGAGCTTCAAGGAAGTCCACTAGAAGAAGCTGAGTGAATATGAAATCAGGCCAGAGGAAATAGCCAAAATATTATTTGATTAGCAGCTCCCACTTGAAGAGCAACTCCTTAAGTGCCCTTCTGATAGCGTGGGAAGTTGCCATCATTGTCTCTTGCCCAAAGGAATTTCCACCTTAGAAGTCCTCTACCTCTCTGATTTCATCTTAATTCTCATCAGTGATATATATGAGCAAATTAAGCAAATATAGTTTAAATTCACTACTGGATTTCACTGAATTTTATTTTCTGTTAAAAGAGAAAACCTTTTCTTTAAATCATGAATGTGTCATTTATGGTTATACACTTAGTTAATGGTGAGAGTTATCCACGTTGCTGCGAAGACTGTCAGATTTTGATTTTCCACATATATTGATTTAAAACATTTTCAGGCCTGCTCCCCTTCTTTGCATCCAAGCTCTGCAATCTGCAAAGCCCTAGAAATTTGAAAATACATGGGTGGGTCATGTGGGTGGTGGAGGCAGACAAGGTCAGAGGTAAAACTGGTCTCACCCTGCAATGACCAAAGATCAGAAGTAAGGCTTTGAAGTAATGCAGAAGTAGCAAGGTAAGTAAAGTGGAGGCCTGGGTAGGATGGATTGGCAGGTGCATGCAGCCAGAGTAGCCTGCCCTGTGCAGGATGTGCGGACTCACCTCCCCTGTATGCTGAAGACTCTGCACAGTCAGCACAGATAGCCTAACGTGTAGGAATTAAAGAGCAGCTGGATGGTGTGAACACCCAGGTCGCTGAGCAGCTCCATAGAGGAGATGAATGTATTTCTCAGTGGGACACAGGTGAAAGAAACCTTCTCCTTATCTCACCCTTGTGAAGTTGCATCTATGTTTGTGCTCCTTGGGCCTTTGGAGAACAAAAGGCATCTTGCATACTATGCTACCTTCCTTCCCAATTTACGTGTATTGCAAATATTTTTTTAATTCAGTTGCAGGCCTGTTCAGGAAGTGAATAGTATGTTTTGTTTTAAAATCTAGAAGCTACATGCTATTAAAAAAATAATAAAATAAAATAAAATAAAATACAGTACCACAGGGAGCCCAGCTGCCACATAGAAAGTTGATCTCTCTAAAACTTTCTGGCCTAAAAGAAAAAAATTAGTTTAGACATTTTTATGGGATTTCTCCAGCTAAAGCCTACCTTCAAATCTCACTTAACATAGCATGTTTACATGTGTCAAATTTTCATTACATAATAAACAAAAACATGTGTACAAATGCTAAGAAACTAAAATCATATGGCAAAAGACTATAGGGAACTGTGCTTATTCGATTCCCTGCTGATATCTTTCCAGAATGTCGTGTCCAGCTGCAGATTTTGGCAATTTATAGCCATTTCACCATCCTCCAACAGTTGTTTGTATTTTACAGAACTGCATTTTCTTCTACAACAACAGATGATATACATTTTAGAAACTGACAGCTCTAAAAGACTGATAATGTTTCTAAATATCACCGAATTTCACTCTAAGGTGTTGTTATTTCTCTGTAATAAAGAAGACACTTAATGATATTTCTGCATACAATAGTATCAAATTAATCAATATCATAATTATACTGATTCCTTTTCCACACACTATTAATAGAAAAGGTTGCAACCATACAAGATACTTCTGCGAGACTGAATGTGTGGATATAACATAAATCTCACCAGCTACTGAGAAAGAAGAGCATACAAGTATCCAAGTAATGCAATACGAGCTACTTAGGCATCAGTGGCTCTTTTTAATGTGAGTGACTGGATAACATCTTGTCCAACAGGTGTGAAAGGAACAAATTTCACAAGTCTAGAAATCACCTAGTCTACAAATACTACAGAAAAAGAGAAATTACGCTGCTATTAAAATGTCTTACTACAAAAGCCATTGTGCTAGGGTCTTTTTCTGAATTAAGAAATGTCAGTGTCTCAATGCATTTTTGAGAACTTGGTACAAACAATGGGGAAGGTTATCAGCACCAAAAGAATCCCGTGGCATACAACATCTTCCACTGCACCTTCAATAGCAGGTAAACTGCTGCTGTGGGATATGCCTGCTCTGAAGCTAAACTCAGAGATTTGGGTAAGAAGAGTTCTTTGCAAATTGGTTTAACTATTTATAAAAACAGCTGGAAATACTAGGAGATCCAATTTCTTCTATCCTGTGAAATAGGAGACCTGACTCACACAATTACCCTAGTATCAGGGTAATTTGGTGATCATTCCCAATTCTGACAAGATCTTGACCTTTTGGACATTTCTAGTTATAGCTACAAATGGAGGACAGTGAGAATTCAGAATTAGATTTTCTATAATTTCTACCTGCAATGAGTACTGTCCATATCTGAGGTTTCCCCCTTGCAATAAGGAAACAAAAGTAACATTTCAACAAAGCAACAAAATAATTCATCTCAAGCTTACAGTAACAGAATTAAACTTTTTTTTTTCAGAACTTTGTCCCTTGTCTAAAACACCCCATGTGCTGCCAAAATTATATCAGTACTCAATGTACAAGATATTGATGAGCAGACTATGATGAGGCAAAACAGTCAGAGATTTGGCTAAAAAAGGAAAAATGTTCTAGAACTCCTTGATTGTCTCATCAAGACTCTAGATAAAGGATAGTTGGTGGAGGTGCCATAACAGAACTGCCAAAATATATCTGACAAAATCTTCCTTGAAAGGATATTAACAACATGAAGTAGTCATTGGTAAAAATGACAACACCGTCATGGATTAGAAGGTTGGAAATAATGTGTCATATTTCAGCATCACACATAGTTAATATTTAGGTATCTCAAGTTCATTGCTTGGGCAAATGATGCTGATAGCCTTATCAGCAGTGTACAAGAGAGGTGAATATTAGTATGATGAAAAAACAGATATAATTTTATCACTCCAGATGAGTGTCCCACATTTAGATAAACATGCACACATTTTTTATTCATGCCTAGAAGTAGGGTAAAACAGACCCCACTTACTAGCCTCTGCCTACAGGAATAACTAAGCCATTTCATTTGCATGTAGAAATTTAATTTAGGTTTTGTAAACAAAACCCTAAATTGGAAAGACTGAAAAACATACTGGTATTTCTACTGAATATCTTCAGGCCCGTAAGAGAGAGGAGAGACAGATGATTTCCACAAATCATCTGCAAAGGAACCTTTTTTTTTTTTCTTTTTTTTTTTCCCCTGGAACAAAATAATGCTATGCAACATTTCGTGATAATTATTGAAAATCCTAAAAATCCTAAGTTCTTGTTGGAAGTTCTCACATAACGGAAAAAACCTTCCAGTTTTTACAGGGTTTGATCCTATATGCAGTCAAATCCAGCAGGTGGTGAAGGTGCTCAGTACCAACCAGGCAGTAGAAAAACTCTAACCCTTTCATTGCTAATAATGACATTTTATTCAAGACTGTGCTACATCCATCAATTTTTCTAGCACGAAAACCTAGCAGCCACTCAGGGCAAAACTATAGGGCAATTGCAAGAGCCTCAACAGCTTTGAGGTAGTGAGAGTCCTTCACAAAACCAACTGTTCAGGAGCAAATCCCATCACCTCTCCGCCTCCCCCTCATCACTACCTTACACACACCAGCAGCAATCAATTGGCCCCCAGCTGGCAGGCACACTATGTTTTTCTATTTAACAACCTCCGGGGTGGTCTCTCACTAATCCCCCAGTCTGTACAACAGAGCTGGAGGTGAAGCTTCTGCAGTTAGGTATTGGAGGATACATAAAATGGAGCAGTAATGCTTGTTGGCAAGGGGGCATTCCTTTACTTATTTTCCTTATAGTGCCCTACCAAGCACTCCTTTACACTTGTTGCTTAATCTTTCCAAGGTTGAAATGAGATTTGAAAGATGGATCAGGGCACTGAAGCTGACACTAAACTGTAATATTTCTTTGCTATTCATTTCATAAGTGTGTTTAGAAATCATTTAATTGACAATTTTTATGAAATTACAGCTGAGGAAATTGCAGCTAGGATGCTTATTCCATGTGGTCCAGTTGAAATGCTGCTCTAGCTGTCCAGAGTAACTTTAAGATTTCAGCCCTATAGCAACAGAAAAAAAAAAAAAAAAAAAAAAAAAAAAAAAGCTTTTGAAGACACAGGGAAGTGATCCTTTTTGTCATTTCATTCATCGTTACTTTCTTTCCTGAGAACTGCTTGTTGTTGCTAAATGCCATATGTGCACAGTATGTATTTCTAACACTTTGTTTTACCTTGGATGTATATTTATGGGCATTTTTTCCCATGTTATTTTTAGATATTGGGACAGCTTACAACTTCTGTAATATATAGCTAGCCCAGTATTTGGGGTGTGCTACCATCACCCTCTACTGAGACAAAGAGAACTTGGTATGAAGCTTGAAAATCTGCTTTTCTAACACAAGCCTTAGGGAAGTAAAGCAAGAAGAAAGGCAACACAAATATTACTTTAACTCTGAAAGTTTCTGGTACAAATCAAAGTGGATAATGGAGACAATACACAACACATAATACAGGTAAAAAATTAATTGGAATAATTTGAAATATCTCAACATACTATAAGAAATCTGAGTCCATGAATGCTTGCAATGAGCTCTGCTATGTAGTGATAAGCAAGCTATCTCAGTGTGTGGAAGCAGTAATAATATGGAACTCCACACCAGCTAATTTCCATTGCTGCTCAGAGTAAATATTGCTGCATTTCCAAGTGACTACTGCTCCTCATACCTGAATCCCATTTAGCTGCAGAGATGTCATATCCCAAGGTAGCAGTTTGCCTGTTCCTAAATATGAGGACAGATGGAAGACATTGTAGACCAAGGAATTACTTTAGTACTGTTAACCTATATACTTGGTCTACTAACACCTTTCCTAAGCATTTGGTGTGATGGATTTGGTGTGAGTAATTCACGTATAATATGTTGAGCTTCTATGTTTTCCCGTGAAGATTTACTGCAGGAGTCACTTCCTCAGCAGCTAGGAGGGTGTGTATAAAGTGAATCAGTTCATGAATCTGCTCTGTAGTTGATGTTTTAAAAATAAAGCTTTACTGGTCAGTGTCCATAGGCTCTTCCTTTTCTTTCTTTTTTTTTCCCTTTCTTTCTTTTTCTTTCTTTCTTTTTCTTTCTTTCTTTCTTTCTTTCTTTCTTTCTTTCTTTCTTTCTTTCTTTCTTTCTTTCTCTTTCTTTCTTTTTCTTTCTTTCTTTCTTTCTTTCTTTCTTTCTTTCTTTCTTTCTTTCTTTCTTTCTTTCTTTCTTTCTTTTTCCTTCTCTTTCTTTCTTTCTTTCTTTCTTTCTTTCTTTTTCTTTCTTTCTTTCTTTCTTTCTTTCTTTCTTTTTTTTTCTCTCAGTTAACTGGTATGTAACTGCAGACTCCCCCAATTTTGTACCTTCTTTTGTCCATGTGATTTTTGCTTTTTTCTTCTTCACTCTACCTTGCTCTCTCTCTGCTCAAAATCGAACTTCCAGTTTCTGGGAGCTTTTTCTGGTACTGAGCTCTTTAGGTGGATGAGAAGAGGCTCTTCAATGACAACCCAAAGGAGAAAACATTGTGATCCTGAGAGAAAGGACTGCTCTTGTGCTCAGGAGCTGCAAACCCCAGAAGTTTAACAATGTGCTCCTTTCCCCACGTAGTCAAAAGATGAGTTTCCTATGGACAAAGAAATCTGCTTTAACTCCTCAGAGCTGGCAAGGATGGATTTAGCTCAGTGCCCATAGAGGGGTCCCCTTTGGCAGTAATGGGAAGCATACCTTCTTCTTCCTGACTAAGTGCTTTCCCTGTGGGACTTGAGCAAAAGTACAAAAATGACCTTTAAATCCTGGATATATATTCAACAGTCCAGCTTCTCACTGGTGACCTCAACGCTACTTGGCATTAGAATCCAGTAGGCTCAGTGGGAGCTCAAAGATGCACCATCCCAAGCAGAATTCCCACTGATCCTCCACCCTCAGACCTGAAAACAGTGTGTTATATTCTCAGCTAGTTAAGCGACCATTTTTCAGTCACTTTGTAGCATTTTATATATGTTGTGGTCCTGGCCTCTTTTTTCCAGCTTTATGCCCTAATTACTTGTGTAAGCAGTGTCACAATTTGGTCCCAGGAACAAATAATATCTTTGAAAATAGATTCCTGGAAGATGAGGCAGAAATGTTTGATGTTAGTAAACCTTACAAAAGGATTTAAGTTAGCTAAGCTGATTGGAAAGAAAACCAGTTAAAATCCTGATAGTAACACCAATACATAAAACAGAGCACTCCTAAAATAAAATTAAAATAGGTCAGAAGTTTTAAAATTAATACTTTCATTCACTCTGTCTGCTGGAATAGATTTTGTGTAATCACTCATCATTTTAATGTCCTTAATTCATGCCATTTAAGAACCAAATATTATATAAATTATCAAAGTTTTCTAGTACTGCTTATCTTATTTTTAACAACTTAAGAACTATTACCAAATATACACCACACACATGAAAATGTGCAGAGACCCCAGAACATTTATATTAATACTAATGAGATAATCCACCTGCCTATTTCACTGCACAACAGCTGCACATATTTAAAAGGGTTCAATTAAACTTTATTCAGTACATAGATAATTGATCCAATGTGGAGAATGATGTCACCGGTAGGTTAAAAAATATATTTTACCTTTTAAAATAAAATTGCTCCATTAGAAAAACTGGAAACATAAACCTGACACATAAATCATCCTGGAAACTTTGTTTTATAGAGCAACAAAAAGAAAGAAAATGAGATAAAATCACAGCAGATACAACATACAGATGCCCATTATTTCATTTCTTCTCCAAAAGGGGCAAGAGAAATCTAAATGAGACATTGTTGTTGCTCTCCTTCCATACAGAAAGTTCAATTAGTCTTTGATATTTCACTGTATTTGTTTTTATCTTTTCCTACAGCTTCCATTTTCCCAAAGGTTTTGTCTCCCTAGACTCCACAGGAATGAAATACCACCAGATTCATTTTTTAATTACTAACTTCAGGTGGGACCAAATTTGTGTATGGTGCTTTTTTAATAAACAGGAAGAAATTAATCTTTAGAAGTCTGTCCTGCCTATCATATGTGTAGGGCACTGTAATGGTTGCTCTGGAAGCCATAGCTGGACCAGAAGGACATACTCATCCCTCTGATCAGGACTAATGAAGACAAAAGCATGGATTCTTGCCAAGTTTGTATCCCTTTATGGCGGTTGACTGCAAAATACATTACTTAGTATTTAATTCAACATAGTATTTTTTGTGACACTGCTAGTGGAAGTCACTAATCTCATCCATCCACCTCATGTCAAGGTGATGCAAACATTGTTAGAGAGAAAGAACAAAAGATAATAATCATCTATCCATCAAGGCATTAATATAATTCCCATCCTTATAATATTTCGGTGGCTATCCAGAGTTGACTTTGAAACAATAATTTTAATCTCAGTCTGACAAAAAGCTTTGTTTTAGCAGGGACTGCTGCAGGAGAAACTGAAGAAAAGACAGTTATAACCTGCATATGCCATCAATGGCAAGTTTCTCTGATGCAAAGGGAACTTTAAAGAACCTTATTCTCACACAGAACCACTTAGCATGTATTATGGTAACTGATGTGATGCACCTGCCCTCTTTCTGTTTAGTACAGTGTGGCTGTGAGGGCTGAGCTGGGGATGCAGTTGTTGAATACATGTGCAGTGCCCGAGGCACTTCCCAGCAAAGCCAGATGTCTGCAGTCCCAACCCCTGCTGGAGGAAGGATATTCTGCAGTTCTACCCCAGAGTGACGGAGATTTTGGAATTGGTTTCTTGAGTCACTTGCCCAATATTTCTCAGACAAACAGAGCTGGAAATAAATTTTATCAAACTGGACTAGCCGCTGGATCATAGTACTCTTTAATTGTGACAGTGCAGTATGTTAAAGCAGGTATGCATTTGTTTTCCAGTATTCCTGTAAAACTTACCATTGGCCTGACTGTAAATGAGCAAAGGAGTACTTAAGAAAGTAGTCCTAATAAAACAGGGTATTTCACTTGTCTGTGTACAGCTGTGTACCTGTTAGACAAGTTTCTGGCAATTAAAATAAGGTAAACAGGGAGGTCAACTGTATGCCTACCCCATGTGCAGATGTGAAGATAAGTATAGAGTAAACCACACTCTACAGACTTGAAGTAGACCTCACTGAGATTTCTTGTCTTATCTCTGATTCTCGATTGTTGCTTTGCAAAACAACTGTAATTAAAGTTTTTATAGATATATTTCAGACAGACAGATATACACACATATTAATATAAATACACATAGAACAGTTCATTATTCTTGACTGTGAGGACTTATGACTATTGACACTGTCAATTTTTATCTCATTACTCATCACTGCTTACTTCGAGTGCTAATAGTATATTTCCATGGAGTTTGTGTGTGCTGCAATGTAAATTCTGACATTGCTAGTGTCAGTCACTAATCTACCTCATTCAGTTCATGTCAAGATGATACATCACAATGCTCAACAACTGTCATCCCTGCTTTAAATAGATCTACATTTTTCTCAACTTTACAATTAAATATACATATATGTATCTTCGATTCAGCATCAAGTTCTCCTTTACAGTATGACCACAAAAGTCATCCTAAATATTTTCTAAAGCAATTGCTAGACATTTTTGTTGATTTTGTTTTACAAAACATTTTAGAAAAAAAAAAAAAAAATCCAGATATTTAAATTTGGTCATAAGTCAAGATTTTTTTCCAAAATATAAAAATTTATTTTCTCTCAATGAATTGTCATTCCTATCTACTTACTAGCACTGGTTTATAGCATTTCAAAATTGATTAAAAAAACACCAGTTCAAAAATACTTACAAATATCACAAGCTAACCAGAATATTTTAATTAACTAATGTCACTATGTTTTTGAGTATAATTTTAAAGGAAAACTTAAGCTTTTTGCTGTTTAATGTACCGTATTTTCTGCAGCTTCTCCTCTGTGTCACCATTACAGTGCTTTTGTTCATGTTATTCTCTGCAGAAGGCCCAGTCTTCTTCACAAATCTTATTATACTTCTTTTTTGCAGTTCTCCTGATAATACACTCTATCCGTCTTTTACCTGGGTTTTTCTTTCCACCTGACTCTTCTGTTCTTTCATATATACTTGCTTTTCTTTCTTGCTTTAGTCTGTTCAGCAGCAGTAAATAGTGTTGTTTTGGCAATTGGGTGTATGGGATTGTTTCAGCTGATGGTGTAGACAGGAATAAGTCAGCAACTGTCTAGCTAGTGTTGATATGCCCCATGGCTTTGGATGCCACACCTGACCCTTCACAGGGTGAATGCTCCTCTGACACCCAGGACCGGGAAGCTGATTCACATGAGTGACTTCAGGAAACACCTGCAGAAGTGGAGTACAGTTTTTGTGCCTCTTGGACTGTCTATGTCAGTTCAGCTGAGAACCTAACTTGAACATGGATCAACAGAGATCACCAGGCACAGGAGCAGTTGGGGTCTCCTTTGTGCTCACAAGCTGTGAAGGATCAGGTTCCCTGTGGTTACCAAACTCTCTTCTGACCCCTGTTACACACTGAATACATTTATACCCTGCTTGGTCAACACCTGTATGACCTATCTCACCAAGCAGACCTGCCCAGGATCTGTTCATTGTTCTTGAACCCTGTAAAATTGTCATGGGAAACAAGGAGCCAGTAGTCTTTGAAATCACACTACAGGAATTCATCCCAGCTCTACATCAAGGCAAGTCAGTTCCATATCCTGGCTTTCATGGTAAGCAGACTTTTAAAAATAATCACAAGAAAAACCTAAGATGTGCTTGGCAGCCCAATACTGGCACCAAAGGCCCAAGGGTACCATGACACAACATCACAGCTAAGTGTAGATGTAGGAGGACACTACAAAAAGATAGATAAGTACATAAACAAATAAATAAACAAGCAAGCAACTTCAGGCTTTACTGAGAAATCTCCTTTAAAAGGGCAAATCCACAAAGGAGGCTAACAAGAATAGGTAATGTACTGAAACTATAAGAGTGATGTAATATGAATGTTATAGCACCCAGACAAAAAATTTCCCTTGCTTCTTTTTAGCAATATCCATTTCTGGTGAACCTGAGTATCCACCCAAACTATCTTTATAAAAATATCCTCCAAGAAAGTCCATTAATGTAATTTGCAATTATAAAGGCAAGCTTCTGTAATAGGAAAAGCCTGGAAAATATCTATTTCAACATTGTTTTGAGCTGTGTAAATGTGATAAAATGTCCTTTCCTTCCCTTGCCTTCCCTTGCCTTCCCTTGCCTTCCCTTGCCTCGCCCTTGCCTTCCCTTGCCTCGCCCTTGCCTGCCCTTGCCTCGCCCTGCCCTTGCCTCGCCCTGCCCTTGCCTCGCCCTTCCCTTGCCTCGCCCTTCCCTTCCCTTCCCTTCCCTTCCCTTCCCTTCCCTTCCCTTCCCTTCCCTTCCCTTCCCTTCCCTTCCCTTCCCTTCCCTTCCCTTCCCTTCCCTTCCCTTCCCTTCCCTTCCCTTCCCTTCCCTTCCCTTCCCTTCCCTTCCCTTCCCTTCCCTTCCCTTCCCTTCCCTTCCCTTCCCTTCCCTTCCCTTCCCTTCCCTTCCCTTCCCTTCCCTTCCCTTCCCTTCCCTTCCCTTCCCTTCCCTTCCCTTCCCTTCCCTTCCCTTCCCTTCCCTTCCCTTCCCTTCCCTTCCCTTCCCTTCCCTTCCCTTCCCTTCCCTTCCCTTCCCTTCAGCTGGAGCTTACTGTTCAGCAGGACTGGAACCTTGAAAGTTTTAAAGGAATGAGATTGTGCAATAGAGAAGCTATAAATAATGGACAATTCGGTGCTGCAGCTGCACAATATAACTACTATCTCTCATTTTCAAAAGCAAAAGAAATTGCATTGATCTGGACACAAACAGACTTAAGCACAAGAAAATCTGTGGTGCACATGAAATGGATATCATTGAATCTATTCCAATTATTTCATTGATTATGTGCATTTTTTTTCTCCAGTGTATGAACTTACACATGTATGAGAACTTGAAAGAAATACATGCAGTGCCTAGCAGGATTTTGATAATAATATAACCTTTGAAAATCTCACTAGGAGCCGATCTACATTTTTAAATGCCTAAATTTCCTTTAAAACCTAGTCTTCTGCGACTGTAATTTTGTCCTAGTACAAGAATGTGCAACATAGTGTTTGAATCTTCCTCGGAATTTGCCTGGCTTTTTCACATTACTTGATTAATAAAAATAAACAAACAGGAGGGAAAAGGGAAGACAAGTTTTGTTTTCATATTGATTTCTGGAAGAATGCATGAAAGCATGCATTCTTTACAAATAAGCACAAAAATGTTAATGTGTTGATCTTTTTTGCACAGGTGAAAAGGCACATTGGTCCGGAAAAGCAATGGTGATTGGGTCTTTGGTGCCAGTCCATTGATCTAAGATGTAAATACTGATTGGGATTAGAGCAAACGCTATCACAGACAGAGTTGTAGGGAGAGCAGTAATTCTGTTCTACTTAGCATAAGAAATGCAAAATAAATTTGTTTGCATTAGTTGAATTACTTAAACTTTCAGAAATAACTTTGTTTTACATGGTGTAACTGGGAACAGGATTTAACCCGTAAAGCTAATTGAACTTTATGGATGAGCATATACACACAAAAAATAATCAGGAAATCAAGAAGTTGTATTTCCCAAGGCAAACATAACTCATCTAGCTTGCAGAGATGTAGATTATATGAATGATTAAAATGTAGCAGTAATAAGAAATACTACCTATGCACGTGGAGGTCAAATTTTAATTCCTGTGGGATCCGTAACTTTGAATTTTCTGATATATGTATTTAAATTTTCAGACATAATGTTGATTTTCATGTTGAACATAATTTAGTTTTTGGAATCACATGTACTAACCCCACACTACTTAGTTCACCTCCCAGCAAAGTATGCTTTTGAAGTAACAGTGATATGATAGTTTTGGCATAGCTCTGATTAATTGAGCTGCTGCCTAGGAGTTATACACACACCTCTTGATACATAAATATCTAGTCTGCTTTGAATTAGGACTAGATCATCACTACTTGTTTTTCACATGAGCAAACAAACCTAATGACAGTGTTATGGATTCAAGAAAGGTTTCAGATGCAATCGTGGTAGACTGCACAGCTAAGACATACATATATCCTTTATTTAGGATGACAAAAAACTTAAACATATCTTTCAGTACTGTCTCATACAAACACAGTACATCACTAGCCTGGACACCAAGTTATTTAAATCTATTATTTAGTACCATAATAAGTAGCAATTTAAATACAAGATAAAATCATTACATTGTCTTGTTTACTACTGATGTTAATGTCAAGCTGACGTGTAATGCTCCAAAAAGGCAGCCTATGATTTGTTATCATTAAACTGTCAGTTCTGTCATGTGCTAGGCATAGATTCATACTATACTTCTTTTAGCATATCACTTTATTTTCTATCAGTCAAAAACCAAAGTGTTTTAATTGTGTCTCTGCTATTTTTCTATTAACTGTTTCATGCATTTTTTTCTCTGGCCTTTTAATTGCAGTTTAATAGTGGTCATTAACACATTAAGGGGTGTTAGAAGAACATTTGAAGTCCTCTTGACTTCTACCAAAGTTGACACTTCAATGCTAGAGTAATTTCAGCTATTCATTTATTTAATAGTGACCTATGCAAATGTGGAACCATGTCATTTTACAAATTGACTGTAATAATTAACTAGAAAGGCAGAGTAAAATGAAACAGGTTATAATTAGAATAAAACTGCTACAGTATTACGTCAGCTAGAATAAAATAATCTCAAATGATTAAATTGGTTTCAATTATTAAGAATCAGTTTAATGTACCCACTGTTCTGATTTTTTACATTTCTCTTTTTTGTGTGCATTAGATGTCACCTCATACAATTTATGCATTTTATTCATCTTGGTAAAACAGGCATTACAAAAGTTTAATTAAGTAGTAAAAGACTTCATATTATTCCGCTGAATTCTAAATTAGTTGCAGAAAGAAATGATGGTGCAGAGTACATACCATTCATACACATTTCAATTAGATGCATCTATTGTTAGCTAATATTTCTCTACTCCAGTGTATAGACAGAGGTACTGATATAGAGGAATATGTAGTTATATACAGAGATAAAATGATGCTGGCTCCCACTGTATGTTTTTAACTCACAGGAACAATATAATTTTCCACTATATTATTTAGATTTTTATCTTTAAGGTACTCATGTCACTTTTTATGATACATGCTTGGAGTATGGAATTTAAAAATGAAATTTTCCTTAAAGTTTTCACCTTGTTTATTCAGTTGTTCATTTTACAGATCTTATATATGTATACAAACAAGTAGATACATGTATATGTATACACATAGGTACACAGACACCTATAAGAGATAGACATATTTGTTATGTGCAGCATAAAAAAAGTCATACGTTGAAGATAAAAACAACATTATTTTGTTCCCATTTTTGGATACAGTAGTATACTGACAAGTCTATTCTCTTTGTGTCTACTTGCTATTTGCTTTCTATTTGTAATTACGGATTTAAGCATGTTGCAAAGTATTGCTAAACAAACAGTCATTGGGGTGGCCAGCTTCTGTTTTAAAGCTGTTAAATTTAAGATGCATTAACTTTATCCTTTCTATTCACATATTCTACAATTACTCATAATAAAAATTAGACTGTTTTATTTGAACAAAACTTACTGTGTTGAATGCCAGACTGTTCAAGTACCTCCAAGAATTATGCTGTCAGTTCAATTTATGGAAGTCTATTACTTTGTTTTTCTGTTTGTTTCTTTTTTTCCAAATAATGTATTTGGAAAGGAAATACACTTAATATATTCTCAAACAAGAATAAATGATGTCACAAGCCAACAGAAACCAGTTCCAGTAATTTTTGTCCCTTCTCTTGTCCAGATAAGCAAAACCCTGGGTATCCATGCTAAGTTATTCAAGAGTAGTTCATGCAAAGGCTAGAGGAAAAAAAAAAAAAAAAGTGTGCCCTGTATTGGAAATGCATGGAAATAACAGAAATGCAACCAGGATATTGCAAAGTCTTTACCATCAAAAAAGTGACAATTTGTTGCTGTGTGACCTCCATGTTTAAAAATCAGTGATGTTCTGCTAATGAATAAACTGCAGATAAACCATATGAGTGAATATATTGTTATTATTTTGGTGTGGCAAAAAACTATAGGCTGCACTCCTAGAAAAATCCAGTCCTGCTTCAGCATTACATGACTTCTGTATAGATTCTTGAGAACCCTCTTGTTCTGCGATGATGCTACAGTTTCTGATGTTAACATTCATAAAAGTATATCAGACTGTAGGACTGTTACCTAAAATTACTATTTATATATAGATTTCTCATTGCTCCTCTGATGCATTGAATTCCAGGAAGGGCAGTTATATCAGTAACAGAGTGCATGCATGCTGCATTAATTATGGATTTGACAGGACTTTTACAGTCTCCCTTAAGCAGGGGTAAACACTGTATCGTGAAATACGCCATTGATATCTGGAGCATTTTCTGTGCAAGTGTGTCTATCAGTAGAAATTGCAGTGTTGGATTTTTTGAAAAAAAATCTATTGTGGAAAAAAAAAAAGAAAAAGGAGAATATGAGATGTTATCATTAGCTGAACACGGGTTTTTTTTGTTATTTTTTTTTTTAGAAAGAAACCCTACTGGTTGCTTTGACGTTGCTTTCAGCATAACAATCTTAAAGGAACAAAACACAGTTAGCAAGCTATGTCTCTCATGGATTTGGTTAGGAAAATTCATGACATCTCAAGATCACTGGAAGTCCTGAAGCTCCAAATAATTGGCCTCTGCTTCACATTCCCAGGAAGGGGTCCTGGGAACCTGAGGACCTTCAACTACAAGTGACAAAACCAGATTTTGAAAATCCCCAAAGCTTTATATTTTATAGTTTTCATAAAGATAGGTGCTGACACTATGGAGGAAGTTTTCCAAGTTTTAAAGTAACTTTTCTGTGGCACCCCTACCTTTCTCAGGGTTCCTATAAACTTGCCAAGATAACTTCTATGTATTCTAAATAGAACTAGCCTTCTTTTTATGTATTGTAATTAATGTTGTGCAGTTGTAAGAATGTAATTGTTATTAATTACAACTTGCAAATGTAATTAAATTTCTTTGCATGGAACAAAGACAACCAGTAGATCACGATTAACTCCATTTATTCAAAAAAATTAATGTCAGATTATAGTAACTGAGTACAAATAACCTATTCCTGTAGGTCTTATAGATGTTAAATGTGTAATTTACTCACATAGTTACTGTATTCTACACCAACTGCTTTCCAGATCTTTGGGATTCATTTGCTGAAAATTTGCTTTTTGAGCACTTCCTACCACATTTCTGCAAACGTCAATCAGCCCAAAGATGGGACACACAGGAATTTGCAAAGTACATCTCAACTTCTCAAAAGAAATACAGAAAAAAATATATATATTCATCTGTGCAAACTATGTAATAGTGTACATTGGCAAAAAGCAGTGTAAAGAGAGTTTGGTACTCTGCATAAAAGAATGGTGAAGACCTGAGAGTGACTGATGTCCAGCAGGGATGTCCTGTGGCTGCACCAGGAAGCTGACAGTCAGAGTGACTGGGTGACATTACTGTTGAGATTTTGACAGATCATGGAATCGTAGGTTGGAAAAGACCTTCAAGATCATCACATCAAATAATCTGAAACCCATCACTAAATCTTAGTGACACATCCACATGTCTCTTAAATACCTTCAGGGATGAGGATTCCATCACTTCCCTGAGCAGCACATTCCAATGCTTGATCACCCTCTCCATGAAGAAATTCTTTCTAATATCCAAGCTAAGCCAGTGCATCCCCTGGTGCAATCATAAGATTTCTTTCAGTCTCCAGTTTACAAAATACTTACAACTCATGCCTCACCCAAAAAAGAAGTATGAAAATGGCCTCATGTCAGTCTGTCAGGGAAAGTTCATCTCATTACTTCAGTTACTTGAAAATCTGGCATATGATCTAAATTTGCCTAAGCTCCCATTACAAAAATGAAGATTAATTTATTTTAGAGGACCTCTCAAGGTCCTCTCCTGCTGCTCAACATCAGTGGAGAACAAAATGAAGCCAATCTGAGCCATAAGAGCTAGCTTAGCTTTTAGGCATCTGTGGAACTTTATAAGTTAATGATGAGATTTCATTTAGATAAAATAACCTTCTCTAAATGACCAAGTTTTAGATCAACTCTAGTGTTTCCAGCACTCATTCAAAGCATAAAGAGCCTACCTATCCTGTCAGTTGCTCTGAAACTTACCCAGTTCCTGATTTATCACTACTGTGGCAGTAGGAAGAGGAATATAAAATTAATCACATACATTGGCTCAGCAAATGCATTTCACAGAATCTATAAGATCTTGGCTGAACAAGACCTGCATGTTCTGAAGGGAAAGAAATCAAAATAAAGCTTTCTGAGACCAATTCCTTCCTCTTCTTTCTCTAATTAGGTTAAAGGAGAGAAAGCAAGAGAAAAACTTAAGCTATGAAATCCTCCAGCCAGGAGGAGAGAAGTAACAAAGTAAGTATCCCATTAAACAATACTACTACTGCTGCAGCTCACCCTTCAGGTTGCTGGTAATCTTCAGCTCATTGTACAAGCAGCCAAAACTTTCACCCTGGCAGAACTCTTTCATCACTTGTGTTATCCCATTGCCCTCAAAACTTTCCTGCTTTTCCCTCTAGAAAAGCACTTTTTTTTTTTTTTTGAAATAACAGCCTTGTTAAACGAAATCAAACTCTTTATTCACACACGCACAAAAAAAAAAAAAAAAAGTGCTTTTCTAGAGAGGTTTAGTTTGGTTTGGTTTCTTCTGTTTTAAACTATATTAGCAAGAAGGTTGATGGAAGATCATTCACTTGCTGACCAGGAAATAAGAAAGAAAGCAATCTAGAAACTTTCTTTACCTTCTGATGACACATACATCTCTTCGTATACTAGTAACAATATTTAACTGTCAGAAATTAATCAACCCTTCCATGCTTTATAATTTTTTTCAGAATCTCCAGGGAGATCTTCCAACTTTATCTATTCAGCAGTCGCCACTTTTAATCCTTTGAACAATCTACCCTCATTGATCTATCACACCTACATGTTTTTAATAATCTCTTATGGACAAAAACTAAAGACAAAAATAATTTAATGTGTCTTCTTTTTAAAAAATACTGTTATACCCCCTTTTAAATTTACAATATCATCTTTACAGCAGATGTCTAGAATCAGATTCACCAAGTTCAATAGTACTCCTTGCTAGACTAAGTGATAGACTGCAAGAATTGTACAGAGTTCCCAGATGGGTTATAAGCTGAGGTCTCTGCAGACTCATGGAAAGCACACATGGCTCATGAGACTTTGCCTCTCCTCTATTTTTTCATCTTGTAGAGAGGTAATAGTAGTGTGTCTGCAAAGAATAATTTGCTGTTGAATGAAAAGTTTCTTACAAACATCACTTGGACTGAAGTGGGTGTAAATGTATGAGCAGTACTAGCATCCATAAATTCATAAAGCTGTTATGGCACAATAGGAGTCTGTGGCACTTAAAAGGATGGAAGAATTTGGTTTTCTCCTGAAAAGCCCTTCTCTCTTTATTCTTGTTGTTTTTGTTCTTTTCACTAATATTATTTTGTTTATTTGTTTGTTTTCCATGAGAACATGGCAGTTGCATAAAATAATTTTTCCTCAGAAAGAATAACATGAATTATGACTGGTATAATATACTATCCCTCTAGTATAAGTTTGGTTGAAAAAGTTAAAAAAAAGTTTTGCTTAGCTACAGTACTGATTGTGGCTACTAGCTTTTTCCTTTTGTAATTCCCATCTCTTGCCTTATGAGACTGACACTAAGCTTTGTCACTGACAGCTTGCCTATCGCGGTGAGATTCACACAAAGAAAATGTGTGAAAAACTGAAGTGAAAAGGCTGTGTTTGTAGATTGTTGTAATGCAGGAAAATAAAATATGTGCTGAATGTGACTAGGCAGAACTTTAGAAACAAAAATCCTATTACTTCTTTCCTTTTTACTCAGGTTATATTTGACTATGCTGTCATTAGCACTTGCAACACTGAAACAGAAAGGAAATGTGTACCCAAGTTGTTAAACTTTGACTACTGGCTCAAAATATTTGGATATTAACGTGTTTTTCTAGTGATGAACTGTTGATCACAGTGATGATGAATGACAGAAATATTCAAAATTCAAACTTGTTTCCAAATTTTACAGCTATTTTTATCAGAGGTGAAACCACAGCTATGGATAAGAACATCCACAAACTCAGTCTGATATCCTATGACTCCAGATGTTCCAATCTGTATTTATGATCTTTCTCTGTATTTCTGTCTTCTAGTCTCCTTGATTCTCTTTCTTGATTTGCACATAGTATTAGTCTGCCATTTAACTTTAATTTTTTAAGCTAACTAGAAAGAAGGGGCTGA
The DNA here is from genome assembly GCF_040182565.1 of Anser cygnoides. Classification (NCBI taxonomy): domain Eukaryota; kingdom Metazoa; phylum Chordata; class Aves; order Anseriformes; family Anatidae; genus Anser; species Anser cygnoides. Next base: position 28,220,757 of record NC_089873.1, read on the forward strand.
ACAAATATTGGAAACATTTTCTTTGAGTATCCATTTGAATTAAACAGCCAGGTAACATTTGACCATGTTTGTGACCCCTTCGTGTTTGCTTTTCATGAATTTTCAAGTGTTTGATCTCTGTTAGGGAATGGATTAGTAAAAAGCAAATTTGTAATTCAAATGCTGGAAACTCCACGAGCACCAATTTAAAATTGTATATTCAGATATTATATTTGAAATTTGAAATTCACATTGATTTGATTAATGAAGTGAGTTACAGCCAGCTCATGGGCCTGTTATTTCACCTGGGGGAAAGTGATAAGGTCTTTTCAATGATCTTTGTCCCTAAACCTAATCCTGTGGGATTTTGTTATTGTTGTTGTTGTTGTTTGTTTTTCCCAACTTTGTTTGTAGTCCTGGTGAAAGTTAGTGCAGTCTCCAGGTTAGTCTAACTTCTAGCTATTGTGAAAACTGCTGCCAACACTTTTACTATGATGAGGTAGTGAGCAGATCAAACCGAAGACTGACACCTGGGAAATGCACCTCATGTCAGGGAAAAAAGAAGTGTCTGACTTCCATTATTTGCAGTTTTGGGGTGGAGTGTACCAGCAATGTATTTACTGGTTTTAGTAATTATTTCCTAGTTTCACAAATAGTTCAAGAAGATAAAAAACTAACATTTTAAAACTGATTTATTTATTTCAAATTATTCATTGAGTTCAGATAGCATAGATGAAGGAGACCAGCTGTTTCACCTTTGTTGTCTGGCAAGGATGAGTATCAACTGGATGTTGTCACTGAAGAAAATGTAAAGGATGCACCAAAAACATCTTCCTGCATACACTGCAGTCATATTTGCTGTGTTCTGTATAGATGTTCAAGCAGTAAAGCATGCAGTACAAATGAACCTCAAAACATTTTTGAAGCTGTAAAGTCTCTTAAGATATATATAAGGTTTTTAACACATCTTCTCCTGCCACCCATTCTGTCCTGGAGCAGTTAGCTAATATCCTTGGGGAAAATGGTCTTTTTTACCATGTACAATAACTTCACATTAAAACTTCAAAGCTGTTAAAATACATTAATTTTTTATTCTTTTTTTTTTTTCTTTCAACACCGGAAAAAAAGTCACACCTATATTTCCATGTTCTTCCCACTAAATTCATTGCCTTTCCCCTCTTTCTTTTTTTCTCCCCATGAGAGTGTTTGCTAAAGGACCAACCAACTCAGAAGCATATTATCTAGGGAGAGCAGAGGAGCTCAGAAAGTACTGACTTCCATAAAAAGGTTGTTTTCTGTCCCTCTGTATTTTTAACAGTATTTTTTTTTTCCTCTTTCAGCATTTACCCTCTTTTTATGTAGTTAAAAATAAAAATAATAATAAAAAAATACAGTGATCTCTCTTCAGCATTCATTGATACAATGCAGAGATCAGCACATGGAAGAGGAGAAGGAAAATGGGAAGAGGTACATGCAGGACAGCTTGCCCTGGCCCCCTGTTTCAATGACAGTACCCCAGTCAGTTACACTATGGGACACTATGAGACATCCTAAATCTATCACTACATCTGTCCTGGCCCCAGAAGATTGCTCTGGAGAAATTAATGTAATAACACAAGGCCAACTATTTTATAAATAAGAAAATAGAGGCAAAGAGCTGGTAAGTGAGATGGCAAAGCACATGTGTGGATTTCTGAGAACCACCAGGAGCAGAAATGTAACTTAAGCTAGAAATACATCTCTGCTCCATACAGTGAGCTTGTACTTTGGAGTATGTCATTCTTTCCAACTGAACTTCAGTCTAGAGATAAGCAAAGGATGGATTAAGGCTTAAAAATAATTTAGAGAAATTTTTAGAAGTGGACATGAATACATTAATATGGAAAGTTTTCTTTCCTTTTCTTCAGCAGAGTTCCATAAACTACTTGTGTTTGTTTATTACTGCAAAACCATTCCTCATATTTAGGCATTTGCAAAAATTATCGGCTCAAACAGATTGAGTTTATCCAAGATTTTCCTGTTAAAAGTTTAGATAAGCTTGAATCAGCAAATACTGTCCATCATCTTAACACTTGGACACACACACATACACACAAATGTTATAACAAGCACTGGTTGAAGTGGGAAAAGCTAAATGTAATAGATTATCCAGCTGAAAAAACAGACTGGAAATTTCCTTTAGAACACTCACCTTACAGAGTTTCGCCTAATAAACCACATGCATATGCTGTACTAAATCTGGTTTGATTTCAAAGATTCATCACAGAGACCCATTTTACTCCTATTCCAGATGAAAATTTGGTCCTGCTCCAAAAGGTTACACAGACTAGTTATGAACATTGTTTCCTCTATTTTCTCCTGCTTGCCTTTTTATTCTGAAAGGCTTTACAATCAGAGTAGGGGAACTATTTGGGACAAAATCTGAGCAAACTTGAAAACAAACCAAATCCCAGATTTTTCCTTGAACTGGGAAAGGATACAGTTAACATTTTTTTTCCCCACTTACTGCTTGTTTTCACACACCTCTAAAATTGCAGGTTGTATTTGGCACTGGAAGTGAGAGTGTGGAAAACAATGGAAAAGTTTGTTCCTAGAGAATTTCCAGACCAGCTTTGCAGGCTCATGGAGATGGACAGCTTGAATACACATCAGGCTGTAAGCGGGTTATCTGACCCAAACCAGCCTTTCCCTTATTTGTCTATCAGAAGCTCAGCATCAAAGTAATCTGTACTTTCCCACACAATGGCAACTTCCAGAATACTTCTGAACGCACAGGCTTGTCATGCTGAGAGATTATTCTTAGGAAGATGACACATGAGGGGGTTATATCATTTCACCATTCAATCCACATTTCTGTTCTGCCCTTGACAGTGACACAGGTCTCTCTCTCTCTCTTTCTCTCTCTCTCAACCATACATAAGTATTGAAAAACACTTCTAGAATCAGGCATATTGTTAGAAGTTAATTATTGCCAGTAATAACTACCTTCCAAATTCTGGTAATTGACAAATAAATATTATACAAATACATATCATATAAGATCACACCCTTGCAATATACTGCATGAACTTAGAAATTTGGAAAATATATAATATTCTCTATATTGTGCAGCAGTGAAATGCATGATAGTGTGTTTGATTCATCTTAAATACCTCAATTCAGCTGTGTTCTAAGCTTTTTTTTTTTTTTCTGCTACATATCCCAGATTTTTTTAAACCTTCCCCGAACTTAAAAGCAAAATCTTACAATTATCTTTGGTTTTCCAGTATTCCCAAATTATTACGATGATTTACTTGATGTTTAAATTAACAAAATAATATATTTCAATACAAATCTGTCTTTCTTTCTATTCTTTACTATTTAAAGAATAACTAAATGTGTTTAATTGGAAGAATTTCCCGTCATGATGGAAACTGGAGAACTGCGTAGATAGATAGCTCAGAGCTCTCTACAGGCTGCAGGCCACTGCTGCTTCAGTCAGGTCAGAATTGTACACTTACCAGTTAGTGGGTTTTCAGGCCTTGACATATCTTAGAAAAGACAGCCCCTTTGTAGTAGTTGTCCCTAGGGAAAAGTTGGAAAGGGTGTTGAGCTTGCTGCACATTGAGTAATGTTTAGCACAGGGGAAAAAAAATCTATTGTGAAGGATCTTGCAGAGTTGTACTGCTGTGCTGAGGAGCTTTCCTGAAAGAGCAGAGCTGGGATGAAAGGACAGAATTAATCTGTCCAATATTGATTTTACAACGATGACAACAGTGACTCCTGTTTTCTGTGTGTGTGAGTGACTGTGTGTGCATGCCACGTGCATGTGTATTTGGGCATGCACATGTTGTTTGTTGCATCCTGCTTCTGAAAAGAGTTCCTGTGCTTTTTCAGAGTAGCTCTGACATTAAGCAGGGACATATTATTAAAACAATATCAGGTTCAAAAAAATGCTCTAAACTTATCAAACTTCCACTTGCAAATATTCATTTATACTTAAATGGTCAATTTTCTTCATTTTGTTGTTTTGGCATCATCATTTGCTGGAAGACAGGAAAAGGAAAAAAAAAATCACCTTTAACAAAGATCAAAGTACTTTTTTTTTTTATAAAACTGCAAAAATTGCCTCTCTAAATATCAAAAAAAGGATTTCATGCTTATTTAAAATGAACAAAAAAAACAAAACATATAAATCACACACACACACAAAACAGAAACAAAAAACAGAAAGGCAGAGCACCAAGGTGATATGTCCAAAAACTAAATATGCAAGAAATATTATG
>NC_089873.1:28227500-28277500 GCF_040182565.1 Anser cygnoides
AAGCCGTAGTGAAAACTAATCCACACAAAAAGCATGCTACACAGCCTAGCACAGCTGGTAGTCTCTTTTCAACAGAGGTCCAAAGCTGAAATACTGAGGCTGGTTTCCAGTCACAACAGAGGAGTATTTGCAGATTTATGTGAGGTAACTTGAATAGTGCACGTCAATAATCTGTTACTTTTATGAGCACTAAAATCCACAAAATTCATGTGAAATAAAGAAAATATGGTTTTAATTATTTAGAACCTGGTAGGTAGAGAACTGGACTTGATAATTTAGCTGAGTGAGCAGAGTTTATATCCCAGAGTATAACATAAAGGGACTGATTCATCTCTGACACTAACTACAACTAAATCAGCAGTATCTCACCAGAAATTATTTTGGCACAAGAAGCTCTCTGCATATTTAAAATCTTGTTTTAAGAATAATTATTAAGAGAGAAATGAAAACAAACATGGAAGAAAACACAAGAAATAGTAACATTACACCAGTGAAAGCTGCCTTGTTAATGGTAGTTTTTTGCATATCCTAAGCCAGTTGTTATTTGCTATTTCCTAAGCAAAACAAATATTTTACATGGCCTTACACACTGCCAATGATGGCCTTTTCCTTTGCAGACACGCCTGTAGTGACTCTGGTAACACACCATCCCACTTGCTTGGTGCAGCTCCAGTACCAGAATCTTCTCAGCATGAAACTATCGTAGTGAGTTGGTGGCTGTTGTGTGGCTTCTTCCTCACTCCTCATTTTCAATGTCTTATCCATATAAATTTTCTGCTCCCTTTAGATGTGCCATATTCCATTCACATAATGTAAAAAGATAAAAGGTTTGCCACACTGTTAAGGAAATCACAGAGGGAACCTCATTGCCTACTGCAGGTCTTTAACCCATACCAAAGGTTTTGGCACATGGAGAAGAATCTGTCCTAAACTAAATTTCCACGTTTCCCAGGTAGGTGATTTCTTGGAAAGAAACCTCAAGGAGATGCTGTCTGATTAATTAGCTGCCAAACCTCAGCTTTGCAGGATCACTCCCCGACTTCAAATAAGCCTGCTCATCTCCATCAACTTGATAAGGAATCAAAGTTGAAGCCTTGGATTGCTTTATGAAACACCTAAAAACAGGTGCCTAAGATAAAGACTAGATCCTACCCCACGGCATTAAAACTACACTCAATAAACAAATGTTTTTAAACATCTAGTCACAGTAAAACCAGTAAGAATATTTATGATTGCAGAATCATGTCCTAATGACTTCTGCTATTGACAAGAGCACTATTTGAAATCTGAAATACAAGAAGCTGAGTAAAGGAATGGAACCATGATTTTGCTTTTATTGAGCAGCTTGCAGTAGTTAATTTCCATATATCTCTGTTATAATCTTATATTCCTTACCTACCAAGTGTTTCCCATGCTCACAGATTTTTGGTCTGTAAGATTCTAATTTCTACTTCTCCTGCAGGGTTTATTTTTCTGGACTGTATTTGTACTCTTTCATGTTTACTATCGCTTGATTATGACATACATGCCCTGATGAGGTTTAGACAGACCAAATCTCTTGCAGGTAATAGAGCAAAACAAGTACTTGTTTTTCAATTGCAGGTGAGACAACAGCAACCAATGCCAAGTCCACAGATATAGTCTCATGAGCTACTCATGAGTACAGAAACAGTTTTGGCTAAGCATGCGAAAGAACAGGTGTGTGAAGTAGGCAGCACCAGAGAATACATTTCTCCTTTGTTAGCCTGGGATACTCATTTTAATATACATATATAGGAAGAGAACAAAAAGGAAAGACTGGAATTTTCATCCATTTTTAATAGTAAATTATTCAGTGGAACAGGAGATTAGAGTGGGATTCTACAACTAACAGAAGATGAAAAAAAAAAGAGTCATTTCATAATTGAAGAAGTTTTTGTCCCTGTAATGGATAATTATGGAATAACCCTCTTTTATAAGTGTTTAAAAGACATGAGAATGCTCTCAACTAAGTAGCTCTCAACTCTTACATCTTCTATAAGAGCCTGTGATTTGTCATAGAAAAAAAAAAAAAATATTTGATCTTCTTTTATTCAAATTTTTGTACTTTAGCCAAGACTTTCAATTGCAGCAGGTCATCTCCACATGGGTGCAGATACCCACCCATTTGGAACTCAGTGGAGGACAAGTACATGTATGGTCTCATGAATATGAAAATGACAATATTCAACAGCTCTGAAAATCATACCATCCTACTCAGAGATTTAAATATGTACTCATGTGCCTAAAGTTAGAAAACTACTGTGAAAATACCAACTGCACAATTATGAAAATATTTTTGGTCTGAAAACATATTCTTAATGTCCATAATTCTTCATATTGTGTGGGATTATATTTGCAATGAAGTCTGGGGATAAAAAAATTAAAAATAAAAAATTGTTTGTTTAGCTTTTGAAGACATATTGAAGCATCCCTGAGTATCAAACATTGGAATCTGTTAGTGCAATGCATATTTCTAACAAAGGATGGGAACAGGGAATGGATACAGTTTATTTGTAAATTAAATAAATATGTTTCCTCCATGCCCTTGAGAGCTAGCTGATTTATCAGTTAATAAAATAATCATACACCACAGACTTGTGCTTCCAATTTATTTTAAAAAGAAATAACATTGCATTTTTGACATATATGAATACAAATGTAACACTAGAGGAAACTTTGTGAGTAGCCGTGTATATATATCACCAGCCCTGCATGAATTACCTTAGTTGTTTTTTCTCGGCTATTTATGGATTGATTCTTTATAAACACTTATTTCTTCAACAATTCCTAATTTATGTGAATGACGCTGTAAACCTCAATGAGCCTACTGACTAGAAAGAAGACTATTCATCTCAGTAAACATGGTCAGTTTAGCACAGGTAAAAATAAAATTTATATTCAGGAATTTAGTTTCAATTCTGCAACCAGACTTGAGTGTTATTTACAACTAATAGAATAAACTAAATTGAACAGTAAATGTATATTTTTTTAAAAAGTGAGGCTGAACAGACTGTTTTTCTTGACTAAAATTGCTTGTACAGAGTTAAGCTCTGAAGAATTCAGACATGCAATTTGTGCTAGGCAGAATTTTTCGCCTACATCTTTTAGGAGGAGAAAGGTCTATGCCTCTTAGTACGTTTCTTTTTATTTTATTTGAATTCTTTTTAAGTATTGTGGCCAGAAAACCATACACTAAGAAGCACACAGGAGCGTTGTGGATAGAGGCGACCTCACCACAGGACATGGTGCAGGGGCAGAGCTGGCGTGCCACACGGCAATGCAGAACAACATTGGCTGTAGGACTGCAATCAGCACAGAGCTTAAATCCTTTTGTGAATATGGGACTCGTTCCTGCCGCCCTTATAGGAATAACTGACTTCAGTGCGTCTGCTTGCGTCAGGAAGGAGTAGTCCCCTGAGCAGAGTATGCCATTTCAGACCCTCGTTTTTTGTGTTTGATGGGAATCTGGGCTTTTTAGCATTCCCATCCCCACCCCTCCCACCTCCTGTTCTAATCATCTTCTCCTTTTTTGGCCATATGCCTCTCCCGCTCTGCTCTTTAAATTCCCTCTGCTCCCTCCTGTATATGAGCCTCAGCCCTACTTTTTTATTTTTGTTGCTTGTTTCGTCCTCCTACCGTCACTACTCCAGACACTTCTCTCCCCTTTGCTTGTCTGTTCCATTCCTTTGGGACCCTTCACACTCCCCCACAACCAAGTAGCTTCTCATTTCCAATGGTATTTTAAAAACTCTAGGCTATATTCTCGTCTCTTGAGACGAAATTAAAAAAAAAAAAATTCACCAGAAACTCCACTAGTTTAAACTCAGAGACTCCCAGCCAAATTGTCTTTTCAAAGGGACAGAGGAGATTGAGCCCTACGAGGATGTTGTGCCATGCCATCCACTGGTGTTCAAGGAGCCACGAGCAATTGCTAGAAATCCTCAGGCTCTGCTGGTCGAGCCCTTCTAAGGAGCAGGAAAAGCTTCCCTGTTCCGCCAGCAGCACAGCCCTCTGAAAATCAATGCGGTTGTTGGTGCCGTGCTTGCTCTCTGACGGCCACAACAGGCTGAGCTCAGTGGGACTCTCTCTATTGATTTCAGTAGATACTTGAATCTAGCCTCCAGGGGAGACACACGCAGGTGTGGCTTCTTCATGTATATCTGTGGAATAAGTTATCAAGGAATCATGATATATAACACTGCTACTTCTCAGAATACATTCTGACAGTGCTTTCTGTTGAAGCATGCAATTTTTTTGATATGAATTGGGCCATTATCCTCTGCAAGAAGACAAACCCATTGTGACTGTCCCTTCTGAAAGCTGAGGTCTTCTCTGCCCCACCCCACTCTGTATTTTTTTTAAGTACCAAACCTGACCTTCTGCTGAAAGCCCTCCAACTGCGCTGTCAGTTACACTGGTGTAAACCTGGAATAGTGTTCTCAGAGGCTACCCAGTGTGTGTACTGAGCAGCACCCAGGGACCTCCAGAGAGAGCACAGGATCATATCTGGCAAATGCTGACATCAGGGGAGAAACACCTAAGGCAGAAGGACAATAAATTAGAGAGAGAGAGAGAGAGAGAGAAAGGGAACACAGAAGAGGGAAAAACGGGAAGGAGCCAGAAATGGTACGACGATGGGTTTGTCACTCTGGTATACTTCAGAGGAAGGAATCACAGAATGGGGCTGAGGGGAGAACAGGGTGCAGACAGGACTGGCTATTTTTTCATCACTACATAAAACATTTCAGCAAAATGTCTCTATTTCTATTGTGTTTAAACCTGGAACTTAACGAAATTCCTTTCTTTTTTTTTTTCTTTTTTTTTCCTCCTTCTTCTCTTTTCTCTCTCCATTTTTTTTCCCCAAATTCCATCTCACTATGCGATATTCTATAGCATAAGAATATACTGTGGTGTTTGAGTTTTTACTTTTTATCATATGTCCATTTTATAATCACCCTAAGACACTTTGGACTAAGCAGTTGTGCTGATTAATCCACACCTCAGATGTGCTGGAAGCATGAGTTGAAATGCACCTGAGGTGTGCATTAATCAGCCCTACCATACAATCGGTCCTGTCTCACTGCTTAATTAAATCCCAAACCAAATAATTTGGGGGAGAAGGTTGGGAGGGAAAAATTTTTATTTTTATTTTTTTTTTAAAGTGCGTTTTACATGAGCTGTCCACGTTGCATGGAAAAAAAAAAAGAACTACAAGATATATTTAGAACAATATTTTAATTTGTAATACTTTACTAGATTAGATGGAAAGAATGTAATGTTTAAAAAAGGCAAATGTGATTAAGAAGCTTAAGTGCACAGTATATTACATGAAAATTCTGATCATAAAGAAAGGTAATATCTACTCAAAATTATAATTTCTGTACTTTTGAAATCATCTCAGCAAGAATTATCTACCCATATCAAATTGTAGCACTTGTCAAAATCAACTGTAAAGCATCTCAAGTGCTCTTCTGAATCAACAAAACAGATGTATAGCGATGTGAGGTTGCACTGAAATGGAAATAAAAGTGAACTAGATGCCAGTCATTGCCCTTAATCTCTTGAACCCAGCACTTAACACAGAGGATACCACAGGTCTTTGGGACACTGTTTAGAACAGGAAGAAATCAAGACTTGAATCTTAATAACATATGCAAAAACACTCCATAAAATTATTTTCTTTCAGCTTTAGTAGAATCAGATATGTTCAAAGATCACCTTGTCTTTTTTATAAACATGAGGTGATGTTTGAAACAACATCTTATTTCAGCCTTAGACCAGCAAAACTGAAATATGTTAAACTTATAAAAAGGCATTTAAATTTTTAAAACAGTAATGAAATATGCTTAGAGTCTCAAAAGTCACCATTCCCCTCCTTGCAGTAAAAAAATGTGAAATTATATTTATGGGATAACATCTTCAGTACAATGAATACAATGCATATAGTAGTTAAGATTACAATATGCTGATTTTACCAAGAGACTTAATAGATGAAAAAGGCCTGCATACATCAGCCATTAGAAAACAACTCCTCTAACCCCACAGACACAGATGTGTTTGGAAGTGAGCTCACCTAAATTTTTTCTTGAGCCTGTCTTTCTTCCCTAGGAACATGAACAACAATGATTGTTCCTTTTTTTTTTTTTTTTTTTTTTTTGTGGTGATGGTGACTTCCAGGAATGTGACATGCTGAGTGGGGCTGTGGGGAGCATAAACTGCAAAATGAATCATCGTTATCTTCACCTGTCCTGTGGACTAGTTAAATCCCTGAATCACAAGTGGAGGAATTTCTATAAGCTGATGAGGTACTGCAGAATCATATTGTTTATATACGCTTTACTTGCATCACTGGTTTTGATTATATTTAGACTTGAAGAATTTTTAGTAACCAGGACAATGCTGAAAATTACTCTCTGCTACATGTAATGAATCCATCATGGCAAAAGCTATACATGAAGTAGCCCATTTTTGTCATCATCATTACAGGGCAGACGTGTACTGATGAGTGCAGAGCCCTTCTGACCTCATGCTGAGCTAAGCTCCAGATGCACAGAAGCCTCTCTTTAGACCAGACCAAGGGCCCCCGCCTGGATGCCTGAGGGTTACACTGCTGGACACATGGCAGTATGCTCCTGGGCTTGGTCCAGACAAAGCTGTCATCTTCACCAAAATTTCTTGCTCTGCTTTTTCTACCAAGGCTCAGAAGCAAACGTGCTCTTTTGTCCAGCTGAGGACAACAACCAGCCACGCATATTTTAGGCTAATTTAAATGCTTTTTTGCAAAGCTAATTCAGGTGGAAGCCCTTTCTGGATTTCATCCCTATGCATTTTGACCTCTGTAGAGACTGTGCTCCATTGTCCATAAGTGTGTCCAAACCCAGCAGACTATCACTTCTGGATCTTAAGGAAGGCACAAATAGAAGTGATTGAGACCTTCTGAATTCAAGACGTGAAAGAGCAAGACTCTTTCTGCAGGCTATATGCTGTAGACAGGATCAATTCGTGCAGGAGCGGAGACAAAATTGTACCTAATTTTAATTCAGTTATGATCACAGTCACCAATCTTTTGATAGAAACTGGTTCATCAGAAAGGCAAGTTCTAAAGTAGAACAAAGGAACAGAGCACCACCGGTCTGAAGTTCTAGTTTCCAACTCTTTCAGTGTCTCTATAAGATCAGGAAAGTCAGGTAGCTTGTGTTAAATGTTTGCTTACCATTGTAAAGAATAAGCATACTGAGGAATTTCTCCAAATTTTCCAAATGTGGAAGTGATTTTCATAGGTGTCAGAGGTCAACAGGCTATTATAAAACCAACAACAGAGAAAAGAGGAAAGTTAAAACTTTGGACAGCATAAACGTACAGAAAACTTATATGGAAGTATTTCGTCATAAAACCTAGCCCAAGCAGACAGGAACGTTAGCAGTTGAAATACTATGCTAAAACAGAAGCAAGACAAAATATGCCAAAATTCAGAATGCACCACACACAGGCATGGATTTCTGAACCATCCTCATGTTCTTCTGCTTCTACTCCTTCTTCCATCCTTTCACTAACAGCACTGCAAAAGTACTAGGCAAGACAGAAAGCTGACTTTCCTTTCACCATTTTCCTTTTTCCCTCTGTGAAAGTGCAAGCTCTGTGTTTTTTTTTTTTTTGTTTTCATGTGTGTGTTTGTTAGTTGTTGTTGTTTTTTTGTTTTGTTTAAGAATACTTTCTGGTTTTGTTTGACACAAAAGTAAAAAATTGAAGGATTTTTTTCATTGTGGTTTTCTAACATTCTAGGACACATCAAGTACTTAACAGCAAAATGCCTTCTGTTGGTACTCAGAGCACAAAGAGAAACATTTCAAGGGAGCTATATGGCTTCTACAAGATGAAGACCCATACGTGCCCCTCAGCCCAGTCCCCCAGTGCTTCTGCAGCCTCCTGTGGGCTGCTGGCCCAGCTGTGCAGACCACTTTACAGCAGGATTCAAAGCAAAGCATTGTGCACAAAATATTTGCATCCCCATCTACAGGAAAGACACTTTTCCCTTCTCACATAAGTCCAAAGGAAGGCCCATACCAGTGGAAAAAGCTTGCCCTGAACCATACACAGGGCATAGGTGCACCACAGCACTGGTAGCTTGCACTTTAGTGGCAGGCTCTGTACGTGGAGAAATAGGAATGTGCCTCCAGCTTTCTCTCCTGTGGAGGTGGCAGCAGGTCCCAGCTGGCCCCAGCTTATACTCAGGCTGTGGAGGAGGTGTTTAGTTGTTCAGTGGACTACTTTACAGAGACTCCCATACTGAACATTACTTTCACTAACTCCGTAAGATTTTGAGATCATTTTCAGCAAATTCTGGATTTGGGCTGACATTCACAATTCCTTCCTTGCACTGCATATAATGTAATGATACTCTGGTAAACGTATTATTCTTTTCACCTGGCCATGTTTCCTTTCCAAACCAATCATATAACAGAAATCATTTCAGCTTTCTAGATTATTGCCTGACAAAACTGTGGTGGCCATCTGAAGAAAATTGACATTACAGCTTCTCTCTAGTTTGGATTTCTTTTTTTTTTTCTTTTTTTTTTTCTTTTCTTCTTTTTCCTTTTCTTTTTTTTTTTTTCCCCCCCTTTGGTTTGGATGCTCTCTGAAATGCCAAGCAAAATTGCATTATCAGCTGCACCACAGTACATACATTGTTGTTCCCAAAGGTTTACTTATAACGTTCACAGTACCATTTATTTTTTTTTCCTTTCCCCCCATTGTCATTTCTGTACAGATTTAATACAACAGAAACATGGCTTCCACTGGGAGCTACAGGTAGAGCAGTTCCAAAGTTCTCTATAATTGGTGCCTGCCATGGCTGCTCACAGTAAGTTATGTAAATCACAGCAAGGACCCACAACCCCTAAAGGCATGAATATTTTTTTCATTCAGTGCAGAGAATAACTACAGAATCTTAGTAATAGTCCCCTCCACATCAGGGATCTCCTTACCAGACAGAGTCAAGGTCTAGAAACTGGCCATGTCAATTCTGCAATTTAAATCCTGCTGTTAAAGATGGTTTGGTAGGTATTACAGTAGGTCAAGGCATTGTAGGCAATATTAATTTTTAGGATGAGCTTTCCCTTCTTAGCTCTTAGAAACCCACCTGTTTCTGTTTACATACATTGTAGTAACTCCAGCAGACCTCAGATTTGATTTTTTTTTTCCCCTATAAAAACTCTTTAATTTAAAATGAAATGAGAGGCTGTCAGGGTTTCATTCTGAAAATGAAGGAATAACTCCACTGATTTCTCTTGCATTAACTATATTTTCTATCAAGGTATTTTAGTCAAAATCGTTCCTTCCTAGCGATGATAAGCAAGGTTACTATTAAATCCATTTCTTTTAAAATACTACTACCAGCATGAGAATTTTCAGACTAAATATGATGTCAACTCCTGTGCTCTTTTCATTTTTAATTTCTCCCACAAATCTTGCATTTATGGTTCATACACGGCAGTTTATGTACTATTTGTTAGGTAACTGAATGGATCCTTAAGACACAATAAAAGTCTACTATTATTGGGAAAAGAAGATTTCCTAAAATAAAATCCTTGTTAACATTTCCATCTTGATTAGAAAATATCCTGGTGCCCTTTGGCAAAGCATGTGAAGGAAAAAAAAAAAAAAAAAAAAAAAGGATAAATGTTGCTAAAAGCCAGTTATATCTGATTCTTTTGCTGCAGTTACCAGCAAGAATTCTGACAAAGAGAAATCTCCTTGGGGCTTGACTTTGCATATAGCCCCCTTGGACTGAATCCTAATCTAATTTTATAGCAATTCCTATTTTACCTCCACCTCTTTTCATCTACTTACACAGGAATACTAAGCTCAGATTCTGTATCTGGTTTTCATTGAGCACCTGCTTTCCTTTAATTTTCTATTATTAAGAATATCAAGTAAATATTATACACACACAATATAGTATTAAGTATATGCACTGGCATATATATATGTATATATATACATTCACTTTCTGGAACACATGGGCTCTTCAAGGAAACTAGATGGTTCTTAATGTGGTGCTAGGCGAGGCCATGTGCTGTAAGTCCATTTTTCAATACATCTATTTTGCATTGGGCTGTAACACCAACACCATGAGCCTTGTTGGTGTACTCGGTATAGTAGGGGCAAAAGGCAATGGCTGAACTTATGGGACTGTGGTCATCTCATTTAGATCCTCTCAAGGCTTTGAGGAAGAAGAAATTAGACAGATGAACAGGCTCCTAGGAGGATCACAGGGAGGAAAAAAAGTACTTTAAATGCTCTGCCTGCAAATGGCTCGGGGTCCTGCACAGCACGGCTCTAAGTGTACTGAAGAGCACTGGGCCACTGATGCAGCCTAGGCTTAGTAAATTACTTTTCTATCAATTACAAAATGCACCCACTCGGCCTTATTTTTCATCACTCTACCAGCTAGACAGGTTGAAACACAGGAAAGATAGTGGTTGGTACAATCAGCTAGTACCAATTCAGTGGTTCAGTGGTTCAAATGTCTCTGTTCTCTATCATCCTGGAGGTAAACATGAGCTATAATCATCCATGTGTCATGCTCAGCTAAGCTGGCTATCGGCAGAAACAGCATGCAATTGAAATTTTGCCCAGCCATAATCAATGGGCTGTGTCCTCATGGTACAAGAGCAAGCTGCTTCTGGCAGACACACAACCCTAGAAATCTCCTTCCTTTATGACATACACTATAAAGTTTTTAGATTACAACTGCTATATAGAATGATACAAATAAACTGTATTTTCACTTGAAAGGCATTGTCAGGAAAGGCCAGCAAAATACTCAGGCTGTAATGGAAGCGTGCAGCTCCTGACTTTCATAGATTTTAAGTATTACAAAACTTTGCAGTTCATTTGTTTATTGTTGACGAAACTTGTTTAAAGCTCCTGCAATCTCTCAAATGGCTTAAAAATAATAATAATAAACAATAAAATAAAAAAGGAAAAAAGAAAGACAAAGAAAACTATGATTGTTTTACTTTGGTTAACCAAAATCAAGCCGTTTGAGTACAATTCCTACACTCCCTTGAGGCCCCTGAACTCAGAGTGTGCAGGGTCTGCAACATTCACTCCCTACTGTAACGTGAACCCCAAGATAGAGCAAAGAGCACCTATTCTTCCTAGTGATTCAAGACTCCTAATTGCAGGTTAAGTTTTGGCTAGTTAGGACAGAGTCCAAAGGCTTTGTGCAGACTGAAGTAATTTTTGTCTGGAAAAAATTATTGGGGAATGGGAAAAAAAAAAGAGTAAAAAATCAGTATTATAAAAAATGTTGCATCACTCTGGGTTATGTCAGATGAGTTATGATAAGGAACATTGTGTCTGACATGAAGAATCACATTAAGTTAAAAATAAAATAAAAACTACATTAAGTTAGAAAATAAAATAAAAACATTTTTCCCTCCACTCCCACCCCCAACTCTGGTATGCTTAATTTCAGTTACTGGAACTGTGTTTTCTACCTTCTTTTTATGGCCTTTTTTATAAAAGGTAGCTGGTACTCACAAAAATTTTGGGACTGCTCAAAACTTTTCACAGTTAATTAGTAATGCATGTAGCAAAACACCCGCCCTACCTCTGGGCCTTGGGGGTTGCCCTGGTTCACTTGTAACTGATTTATTTTTTAAAGTTGTCTGGCACATCTCCACCCCAGCTGCTTCCAAGAAATTTCAGCCCAGCGTCAGCTGGGAAAGATCAGCTTCACATGCTGACATACAGAGGCGGCCTTAGGAATATTGGGGCCTCCGGTGGGAGGCGTCAATGGGAATCTTTGGTCTTTTTGCTGATCCAGGAATACAGTATCTGCCACCATTCAGGACTTCTTTTTTTTTTTAGTGTTTTCCTTGAAAGAACACTCACCTGATTACTACACTATATTTTTTTCTCAGTCAGAAACAGAAGTGTTATCTTTACCAGATTTGTGGCTCATTACGTAGGGCTGAATGGTGGATGGCTTTTGCAGGCATCCAAAACCATTGGTAATGACTTATGAGCCGCCAAAGAAAACATGCTATTTTATAGACTGCTTAAACTGTACAGAATACAACAAAGGCTAGCGAAAGATTCTGATATCTTTCCTTATGTCTGAATAATGGCTTACTCTGCAAGTCTGTTGCTGAAACTGATGGCCACAAATCCTTACCCTTTTCCTAGGGATACATGGCTTTTTTATATTTTTTTTTTAAACACATAATTCCCTGAAGACATTTTTGATTATATTGCTTATTTCATTTATTGCTTATTTTATCTCTTAGTTTGCAAATACATCTTGTTGTCATTCTTCTCCTCTGTTTATGTCCCATGCCCTCCTGTCCTGTTCCGAGACCATCTGAACCAGGAGCACTTATCATTTATCCAAAATACTATTCTTAATTTTTTTCTAATATCTAATTAATTCCACTGGTAAAGGAAGAAAACATCTCTAATTTTAAAATATAGCACCTGATTCTACTTAAATGCGGGCACAATACTGAATAAAGAACTACACAAAACCATTCACCGTAAGAAATAGGCTGGCAGTGAATTTTGCCTCTGGGGTCACCTTTCCAAGTTTGTGTATGGAGCCGAATGTTTGAAAGATTTTCACGTGTTAGTCATGGGCTTGGTTTGGTCCAATTTTGGGAGGATCCAAAGGGAAATTCCATATTTATTTTTTTCCCCAAACTTCAACAAACTTCTTCACATAACATAATTTTGAAATAGTAACACAGAGGTTTTTTTCTTTTCTTTTCTTTTTTTCTCCCAGAAGTGGAGGCAATGACAAAAAAAAAAAAAAAAAAAAAAAAACAGAAAAACAGAACCACAATCCTAGCACGATGAAGAAAACTGTGCATTGATAGATAGACCATCAGATCTTTGATTAATACAATGTTTTTAGATTTTTTTTCCCCAGATAGATAGCTGAACAAGATCCCTGCAGTTTAGCTATGCAACATTACTCAGTTTAACTGTTACTTTATGTTCATCTGTGTTCAGATGCTTATTGCGAGAGAACATTCCCAGCCTGTGCAGAGACAGAGACTGTATTTTGTTAGGATAGCCCACTTGTTATATTCCATTCAGCTCAGCACCATTAAGCTTGTGGGTCTAGCCTTTGCTGTCTGCTGCCAGGATTAATATCTTAGTATTTTCTTCCTAGTCTATGGTTACATTTCAAGAATTAAATTATCATTCAGAAAGTTGGCTTCAGTTTATGAGCTGTTAAACCTACAAGAGATACAGTACGTCAAAATGAAAAGAAATAGTCAAAACTTATAATCGCTAATGTTAAATTCTTAGTCTTTATCACTTGACACTCATTACATCACCCATTCCTGTTAATAATAATTTTACTCAGGCCTAAAAAGATTATTTTCTATGGAGGATTCAGAAGATACCTTTTATTGTCTTGTGCTTTGAGAGAAGTTGAACTGAGAACTTTGAAGGCAGAAATCTTGCATTTACGCCACCAGGATATCTGGCACTGACAGCTGAATTGAAATTGTCCCCATGCTGCCCTATTAGCAGAAGCTGGGCTGGATTTGGAGGCGGTTTGATAGCTCAGCTGTTCTGCGCTTTCAGATTTTTTCCTCCTTAACTAAAGACTAGCATGGAAGGAGACTGATTGCATCAAATGAAATGCTGGTTGGGCCATGTAGACGTGTTGTCTGGGATTCTGGCAGGAGCCACTATCTCCCTTAACACTACTAAAGAAAAATCCAACAAGACCAATAATCCCCAAGATATTTCAGGCTAGATCTGGTTAGCTGAGCTTATTAGAAGGCTCTTTCCCAAGCATTTCTTTTTCTTTGTAAAAAATAATTCCTTACCCAAGCATCTTATGCAAGAATTTTGTCATAGCAAGCTTTTCACTATATTTTCAGAAAAGCTCAACACCATGTTCACTCTTCCTTAAAATCAAAACAAACCAAAGCAAAAAAAAAATCTAATAATTGTATAATATTAATGTTAATAAGTGTAACTACCAATACTGCCTCTTATTGTGCTGGCAGCTACACTTTAGTATTAGACAATTTCCCTTATCCCTACATTACCTATAATTTTTTTATTATTATTATTTTAATTTTTTCTTTTAATTTTTATTCACTTAGTATTTGGCATGCAGGTCCAAAGTTCAGGCAAATATAACAATCAGTTGGGAAATATTCACCAGACAAGTATTCATGCACTCTTGTATCACCTGACATATGGTGAACAAGCTGATGAATGACTTAGGATTTAAATGGTAATTACCATTCATCATTATAATAGACTTGCTAATTCATAAATTCTTGGTAAGCCAATTTTCTATAAAAAGGTTAATAATAAGAGTGGAAAAGAAAGAAAAAATAGCCCCAGTGTAATAAAAAATGTAAAAGCTAGAATATCTTCACTGCCACATATGGCTTCTAATGATTGAGTAGTTTTTCACCAAAATGCTTATTGACGCAATACTACTTGCTGTATCAGGGCTGTGATGGAACAAGGTAGATAGAGAAGTCCAGGATCTCTCTGCTCAAGGAGGAGGCTGAAACATGTCAGACAGAGACCAGGGACCCAAGTCAGACACACAAGGCACAGGGAAATGGGAACCCCCTCACAAATTTTCTAGTTTTACAGTACATGGTGACAAAGTTATGTTTGCAGAACTGCTCATAACATACAGAGTAGAGGAAAACATATGGAAATGTTCCCAGGACAACTGAGTGGAGCTGTGAGAAATGCTAGCCATCATATTTAATCTGAAGTGGTCTTGCTGCCAATAGCCTTGTTGACTATTCTATTTCAATCAATTCCTCCAAGCAAATGAAACATGAAGTTGTCTCTGCTTTGGTTATAAAACAAAGCAAACAAACAAAAACAACCAACCAAAACAGAAACAACAACAACAACGAAAATGAGTTTTGTTCCTTTTATGATCTTCATCTGGAAGAACACTATGAATGTAATTTATCTTCCTCGAAAACAACTAGAAAGAACACATACAGGCAGCCCTGAAATTCTATGTATCCAGTGGTCAATATAGCAATTATTCCCCCATTGGATAGTGTCCATAAATTAATACAAATTCTGATACTAATTTCACCTCTAATTTTCATGTAGCCACATCTTTTTATTATGAGAGGCCAATATGGGAAAATCTGTACTGACCTACCAAAGGCATATAATTTCTCTGTCCATCTACATCCTCCTATGTCTTGCCTCATCACTGCAGATTTAGAATCAACCTTAAATTGCATGGTGGATAAACTTTTTACTTCAGATACCTGAGGGAAAGGAGGGCGGGAATGGGGAAACGATGCCCCTTTCTGTCTAAGGGAAAAGAAAAACAGAGAATAATAGAAGTGATGCATGGAAAATCCGTGCTTTATTTTTTTATTTTTTTTTTACATTCCATACTGCTGTTGTCATGCAGGTGAAGACTAAAAGATATCCACATTCAGAGGAATAAAGTAGTCAAGTTTAAGTGGAATTTTTGATCATTTTAGCCTATGTTTGGAGTCATGCAAGGAAATTTGCCCTTTCAAACTGTTGCACATTAAGTACCAGGATGATTGATCAGATAAGAGTTAGTGAGGAATACAGAATCTGGAAGTAAAAAACTCAACCCCAACCTATTGTGGACGACATAATACCATACTGAGATTTTGAATAACACTGAAATCTACTACAATGTACTGTAGGTTCAGAAAAGTTTATAATGTAACTTTACTAATTGCTTTGCTGCAAAACAAACTCTTCTATCAACAGAATACGAAACTTATGCCAAGCCAGGCTCTCATTTGCACACATTTCCTTTTCTTTTTCTCTTTCTCTCTTTCTTTGATGCTCTTGGACACACACACACACAAAGATTTTAGAAACTGAACAGCACCTCAAATTTGGGGGACTTTTTTCAAAACCAACCAAAAGTTTGAAGACATGTTTAGAGTGCCAAATTTTGTTTCAGGTCCTTAACTATGGAAATGAGAATGTAAAGCATTAAAATTTCTCCACGTGAGGACTGCTTTTCAGAGGGTACTTATATCTAAAACTTCAGACAATTTGCAGAGGCTTATTTCAGTTGCACTGCTTATAACAATTAGGCAGTGTGGAGATTATAAAGGACGGTATCCACAAGATGGTATCCATTCTTTTTCTTCTTAATTGCTTGAATAACAATAAATGTATATAAAGTAAAACAGAAAACATAAGATACAACCCCAAAAAAAAAGAAAAAAAAATAGAATCATTACAAAAGCAGATCAATTAAGGCATCATCCTCAAGAACATAGGTCCAAACTTATGATTAAGACGCAACTACATTTCAAGTTACACTATCAAGCTAAATACAAAGTCCCAGAGAACAATGCAAGTTTTCTTTAGTACAAAAATTACAATAAATAAATCAAATTACAGCAGCAGTAAAATAATTTTTACACTGGATTTCAAAAAGGGAATATGGCAAGCCTTCATACTTACATGACATTTTGTTCCAGTTTTTGTGCATGCTAAGACAAAATCTTAAAACATAAAGTATGAAATGCCACGATTAACAAGTATCACTGCATTTTTTTTTTCCCAGGGATACAAAGCATAAAAATGGATCAGATTTTGGGTCAGCTACAAAGGGGAATTAAACTGGAATAGAATAAATCAAAATGCTTTTGCTCAGCCAACTACATAATCAAAGGATGAAGATTCAACTTAACAATTTAGTATCCAACTTCCCTAAATAACCTATCTGTCATAAATCAAAATATTTAATTTTATAGATAAAAGTGAGTTTTAGCATTGGGGATAAAAAGCAAGGAAAAGAACAATACAAATAGCCATAAGCTATATATACTAGCAAGGTCACACAAACAGAGGCTCTAGTGACATCGTAGTAAGCACTGCAATAAAGCTCTTGAGGGTTGTGAAGTCATTGGGACGACATGGACTTGTTTTGCTTGCACCATGCTTTTTGTATCTGGCCATTATATGTGAGTACTCTCATATATGAGTACTCTTTATGAGTAGTAGGAAGAATATGTCCCTTTGCTGATTTGTATTTTGATATCTTGGAAGGATCAGTTTACTTAAGATTTTCTATTACTGAATGAGAGCATTATAGGGTTTTAGGCTTACATCACAGTTCCTGGGTTGAGCTGCTGTTACTGAACTGGACATAGAAACGATGGATTATTTCTACTGGATATAGAAGTGATGAATTGATGTTAGTACATAGACCCACATGGTTACCATTAGATGCTTAAAAACCTGCTTTAAATTGACTCATTCACTAGCTTTACTGTTTGCAGGGTCAAATTCTAAAAGTGGCCAAATTTTTCCAGAGGTTGAACACTTGCAGCTCATATGAATTTACTGCTAAACATCAGTTATTGAAGTAGATGGAAGATGAATGTAAAAGTTTGGCCCAAAAGTCTGCATTGCTCTTAAGGAAAATTTGAGAAATTATTGTGAAGTTCTGTGATCTTAGGAATATTTAAGGTCTTATATCACAGTTTTTCCTATACTTTCACTGAAGAATTGTATATTGCTTTTGATGGCTGCATTTTTGAACAGGTCTATATTTTTCTTTGTAATAAGGTTTTCTACTTACTAATATTTGGGAAGGAAAGATTAGCATAAGTATTTCTATCTGTAGAAATGGTTCTGCTTTGCTCCACAGTGAGCAAATGAGTGTTTTGCTGTTTTTTACGACTTTCCAAAAATATTCTCTTTATGTCTCTGTATAAGTTTATAGTTATTTCACTTACTTAGTGAAGTTCTGAGTGTCCTGTCGCAAAAAAAAAAAAAAAAAGTATAAAATGGAATAAGGAAAGTTATACACAAGGTGAAGATGGTGACCATAGGTATGGAAGAACTTCACATAAGAGAAACTGACCAGAGTAGGAAAAGACAGGTTGCAGTGGAAAGGGTACTCCATGTCATCAATGGCATGGTGAAAGGATATACAGCATGACTGCTGATTGTGATTCAGTCATAAGAAGTGAAAAGATGAAGTGGAGATTTAAAATACCACAAGATATGTTCCTCTATTGAATGCATAATTAAATTTGAGAACTCATTGCCACAGGATTTTGTGAAGGCCAAAACTCTAACAAACCCATAAAGAAGTGGTCAAATAGATTTTTCAAAGGAAGGTCAACAAGGTCTATTATGCATACTGACATATCTGCTGTCTTCTGCTCAGGAAATCCCCAGGTCATATATGTTTTTTAATAAAACCCTGCTCTATCTATTTTCACAGGTGAGATCTGTATTACATGAAGCTCTAACCTGATGCAGCATAGCAAATGTGATGTTCCTGTATTCTCAGATATAGCACTTTTCTGATAGAAAAAGAGAACACATCTCTATCAAAACGGTGTGATAATTAAACTCAAAGCCTTACACAATGACCAGCCAAAGTAAACCTGTACAGCCTCAATGTATTTCTTCCACAGTAGATGTCCTGTAATATTTGATTTTTTTTGCCTCATCTGATACTCTTTTGAACCTAGCATTGACCACTATGTGAATAACAAATGAACTACTACATGATTAGAATAAATTTGCCTCACAGCAGATATTATCTAGAAATCAGTGATCTTAATAATGTTTCAGGATAAACATTCCATATATATACACATATAAACACATATTTGTCTTGAACCATGCAAGTCACTATCATAAGATAACATGACAGGAGTTGAAAACAAAATATTCACTCAGGCTTTAGAGTTTTACTTGCACAAAGAAACCTAGACATCGTTTTCTCAAGAGTCCCATTTAAGCTGTTCCTATAAAAACTCCAAATTCAATAGCTTTTCAGAAAACATTTGTTCTGCTGTGTATCTAACATGACATGGTCTATCTTTTAATGCTCATGTGAATAAGCTAAGCAGGACTGCAGCATAGGTCAGAGTGTTGGCTCATTGCTATTCACGCTGCTCACACTCTCTATGTCTCACCGTTACCCCCAGACCATGCAAAGATAGGAGACCATCTTTCAGGAACAGTATCTGTCAAGTGCTATCTGAATGTACTCACCCTCTTTTGGGAGAAAGAGTATGCAGGCACACAGACATGCCATCTACTTTGCTTTTCAGAGCCCTGGAAAGGCTTATTATACAAAATTGTTCAGGATAGCTTCTGACTAATGTAGAAAGGTATACTTCCAGGTGTTAATTACCTGAAAAATCTTTATGTCTCTTCAGTTTTTGTAATTATAGATTGTTACCAGTTAGATAGCCTTGGGGAAATTCCTCTTTCTATATCATCATAGATGACTGCAGTGGTTTCCCCCAGCTGTTAGTCTCTGGTAGTCCTAACTGGTTTCCCTCTTACTGGCAGAGTTTTCTGAATCCTTAGAGAGGCACTGGCATGGGGGAAAGAGAGCCTAGTGGAATATTTTTGGTCAGTGCAAACATATGGTGTGGTGAAAGCCACAGAATACAGTACCGGTGTTCTTCCTGATGTTGGTCTTTTAGTCGGATGTGGCTGTTTAACACTGATGTGTACATTTCTTGGAGAACTGTGAAGAAGTCTTTTCCAAAAACTACTGGCCCCACACCTTGCTCAATCCACTATGAAAGAAAATATTTCTGGCTTTGAGATTTTTTGGGTTAAGGTTGCATGTTCTTGCATTTTAATAAGGAACATAGGGTAGATTCAAACTCTCTCTGGATGCAAATAAGCAGCCATTTTCAAGTACACATTGATGCTTTCTGAGATAGAAGTCTTCCTGTGGGGTTTTCTTCTCGCTCAAGGTCAGATAAGTTTCACAGTACTCACACCATCTGCAAGATTTACTATCAGTTATAAAAACAGATGTGAAATAAAGGTTTATTATTGATGCCTGGAAGTGGGCTTGATGTTATAACTGGTCTATAAATAACAAAAGTAAATAGCCATGCATGAAAACTATGAGACATAATGCATGTGATAAACACTCAGTATATGTACCATCAAGTATTTCAGAATATCCAATATGTTCTGAGATATATATTCTGCTTCTTTCCCTCACCCCATAAACTGAGAAAATGTCTCTGGAGCCATGTGTCTGCACTCAGGGTTTAGTCATATGCTTCCAGATCATCTGCATGAGGAAATGCAAATGCATCCGTTGAACAG
The DNA here is from genome assembly GCF_040182565.1 of Anser cygnoides. Lineage (NCBI taxonomy): Eukaryota > Metazoa > Chordata > Aves > Anseriformes > Anatidae > Anser > Anser cygnoides. Next base: position 28,247,643 of record NC_089873.1, read on the forward strand.
GCTACCTGCTCTTGGATCTATAGCTGTGGATTATAGCAATTGTGTCTGGTTTACCATTACCCTCTTGTCCTTTATCTTCCCTCCCATGCAGATTTGTGAGGGACTAACACAGGCTTCTTCAGCTTATTTCACATGTCAGCCAGGAAAGTTGAGACAGTGTGGAAAAGGAAGAGAGAACAAACCACACTGAGTAAAAGGCTGGCCAAGCTTAGTTTTCCCATGGATTAAGGAGGGAACAGCCAAGCTAACCAGAATTGTCAATGCAGTTCATAATGAAAAAGAATGCAGATGAAGGGAAATGAACCCTCAAGTGGCATGAGTATCCTTTTCTCTTTTTCAGCACCAGAGTTTGAAAAAAGTTTGATACACATGAAGTTTTCAGGAGAGAAGACATTTTGGAGACATGCTTATTTTGGAAGGTTTTGGATGTCATTTTGGTTAGAAAATTACACAGCGATGAATTCACTTTAATACAGAAACATTTGTACTATGTTTTTTTCTTTTTCTGTGGAGATCTCAAGTACACAATGGTTATTCCCTTGTGGTATAAAATTTTAAGGTATATTACCTGGGTTTGACTGGCAAAAATGTTTTGGCAAATATTTCAGCCCATTCCTGAGATGTTTGTTTGGGTTTTGAGCATTGGGTTCATAGTTCACTTTGAATGACCAGCTTTGTGCTTTATTCAGGCACAGGCAAAGAGAAATTTCAAGGAGGGACTTCAAGAAACAAGTAATTCTTTGTGGAGTAGCTACACACTCTACATGTATCTGCAGGGATGTTTCTTTTCAACAAAACCAGGAAAGATATCTGATAGTATCTGGTCAAATATTCATACAGTCTTAAGGGTTCTACACATAGAGTCATGTTTTGTGAGCGGACTATCATGGTCTATGGCCTTCAATCTCATTGTGCTTAGTCCCCACTCCTGAGAAACAGAATTGCTATGTTCTCCCCCTGAAAAGGGCCACCCCTGATAGCACTGCAAACCTGAAGGAAGCAGGACCTCAAAGAAGATGCTCTGTGTAGATATTTATTTATATTTTCTTCAAAGAACCAGACTGAACCAAATACTCCAGCATTTCTTCAGGTGCTTCATCACATTTGACTTTCATGACTTCTAGGGAGTCAAAATTGCTATGAAGCCCAGCTAAGTTAATTCCACTCTGTCTTGTGAAGGCTGAGTGCTTCTCTCTGTCTTCTTGGACATGTAAGGACCTGTACCTAGTGCCATACAATGTTCTGTTTCTGTAAGCCTGCCTGAACAGCAGTTTCAACACAGGCAGTGTCTGATAATTCAGGGAATGACAATCAGTCTGAATACAGTTGTAACCACTGCAGCTGAGAGTTGTTAAAAATAAGCCATGGCTCCAATGAGGGCTTAGCTCTGAGGGACCTGTGCAAGATGGTTAGTGCAGATGCTGCAGCAGTGAACTTGCAATTTTGGGGAGGGTTTTTTTTTTTTTTTTTTTTTTACTGTTTGTTTTCAAATGAAGTGCAAGTCTTTCCACAAAAGAAGAGTGTGTGGAACTACTGATAACACAGTTCACAGTTCAATCTTCATTAGTAGATGCACTGAAGACCAAATAACCATTTCAGAAATTCTGGGAAGGTAAATGTAAACTAATAATATTTCTCAATGTTATACAACCTTGCTCCTGAAGATCTCCAGACACGTTGTATCCATTTATTACTTCATTGGCACCATATCCCCTGTTCATCATCCTATGGCAGGTGAAAGAACAATTGAGTAAATATGCCTTCTTCTCTGAAGTGGAGAGCACCTGTAACAGAGAAATGGGAGCTATAAGAGTCCAGAGTCTTTGAAAATAAGCTTGCTCTTAGACCTTAGATGGTGTGACTGTTGTCATCAAGGCTGGTTAAGTACCTAAGCATGTGTTTAAATTTAAGCACTGAGTAGCTGCAATAGCCTAGATTCTCAAGGTACTATAGCATCTAACTCCTGTTGGAGGCAAGGCAGCTCAGTCTCTGAGACCCTGCCATTATCTTCCATATGACAATCACCAAGCATGGCCTCAGGCATCTCCTTTTCCGTAATAACTAGACCAAGCTGTTTTCTATCTAGATCAGTAGATGGCTGTCTCATATGCAGTAGGTCACACCATATGTGACCTATGGCCACTTAACACTACAGCTTCTGCAAAGGCCTCAGAATTAACCACACAATTGTCAGCACCTCTGAACAGCAGCTGCAAGATCACAGCTGTGTACAGTAGTCCTGCCCTGATTGTTTTGGTTATTTGGCCCAAACCCGTCAACAGAAAATGTGGAGTGCATATGGAAGGAGAGATGAAGGAAGACAGTTTTCTTTTGGTCCAGGGTATCACAAAGTCTCTCATGCCTCCTCTTCCCCTTTGACAGGAGCAATCTGAGCCAGTTTTTGGAAATTTCTCACTGAAGCTCCTCAAAATAAAATATAAAGAAAACCGCAGAAGCCTGCAATGTTATTTCAAAGAGTGGAAATAATCTTCCTATGATGGTGCAGGTATAGGAATAAAAAGTTCTGTACATATTTTATGTTGCTGTATATTTTGAAAGAGATTTTATGTTACACTCAAAGGAGAAATGTTTCTTATGAGTTAGGCCTGAATGATTTTATTTAAAATTAATAAATAAGAAATGAAAGAGGAGCTTGTTCCTCCAAAATCCACATCATAAAATATATTTGTTTGTTTTATTGTTGTTTTTTTTTTTTTTTTGGTATTTTATGTTCTTAAATGATTATAAGGATTTAAACAGGATTTCTAGTTTTGGTTCAATAAGATTTTAAAGAAGAGCTTTAGCAATCACAGAGCCAATTCAAACTCTTGCTTCCTACTAAAGACCAAACCTAACGAATGTTTAACTTTTCTGGTTTAAATTCTTTATTTAAAAGTTTAAATTGGCAGAAAAACTGCTGTTTAAGCTGCTAGTACACCAACATCAGAGAAAGCTGTTTTAGTCCTTGGTATTCTGCCAGATACCGTACTGTATATAACGAAGATAAAGAGAGAGAAAAAAAAAAAAAAAGTGGTGAGATAAGTTTTATTTAGCCTTTACTGCCCTAATGGATTTAAAGTAAATAAACAAATGTTTGCTAAGTATCTCTTGAGACCATAACCAATGGACTTTCAAAGTCTGTCGATATTGCACTAGGCAGCAAGTTGAAGAAAATGGCGATATATAACTGCAAAGAACAATCTTGTTTGATGATATGATTGGCACTCATTTCTGAAGAAAAAGCCCTTATAACTTAAAGGTCTGCTTACAAGTGATAGGCATTTTTGCTCATGAGTAAAATAATTATGTATAGTATTACACCACTTAGCCCTCTTAAAAGTTATAGCATCAGGGTCCTGATGTTGTAGCTTGGCATTTCAACTGTAAGAACTGAGTTTTCACATTTAATATCTCAGCCACTTTGGATCCCATCCACGTAAAACTTGGCAGGCAGATTTGTCTGCCCAGATGATTTTTTTTTTTTATAGTTTAAAATTAGTTAGGCCTTTTCTAGCTGTAGAGTAGCCAAGAATTATTTTGGAGCTAGTTATATATTTTTTAACTGGCTATAATTATAAAATAATTCTGTTAAAAATAAAATATAATAAAAAAATAAAAATAAAAGGACAATCTGCTACTTGTCACCAAGTTTTCTAGACTGCTGCACTTTGGATTTTGAAGAAAAAAAAAAAGTGCTTTAAAACACCCCAAAGACAAACCATATAAATCAAATATTGGGCCTTAGGGTAAGTGAATTCTCTAGCAGACTTTACCGGCTTTACTTTACCTAGGCAACCAGAGTGGTCAAGAGAAAACAGGCTTCATAGAATATAAAAAAGTCTTTCTTCTCTTGCTCCATGGAGTGTCAGTCATGTTTTTTTGCTGTGCCTACATGTCTGTAGGGAGAGACAATCTCTGTCGAACTTGTATGTCTAGTGAGCCACTATCAACCATCTAAATTTCACATGAGTCACTGTGCACTGCTATCATCAATCTTTTAAATGAAAATCTTCTATAAAGCATCTGACTCTGGGGACAAAATATGTTGGCTTTATGGTCCTGCAGTATACTTCAAACCAGAGCCTTGGAGTCAAAGAAGAGTTAAGATTTGCTGTGGGTTTTGAGATTGCCATGCAAAAAATTGACTCTAACATCAGCTAAGAGTTAGCATGGGTCAACCTGAAATATTTTAATCACCATTCTCTAGAGTGTATGATAGTTTACCAGTAGAATTGAATAAAAAATACAGATCTTTTGCTTTGTTATTCAACAGGTAGATCATGCAGATTTAGAACATAAGCATTTTTAATAGACTGGATTAAGGACAAGATCCTAAACCAACTGAAGCCCTAGCGTACTTTTAGAAACAGTTGTGCAAATCAGTGATTCCTTGATTCACTGTTTGAACCAAAAAATAAGAGAAAATATATTACTTTGATCCCAAACTGAAGCAATATAAGTTTCAATGGCTTCTACAGGTTTTAAAAAATACAAATTTAAATCAAAAGCATAAAACTTTGAGTTTTGTTTAGATAATTTTTTGTTTATTAAACAAAAATATATTTAAGTTTGAAATGTCAATGCAAAATAAATAAATCAAAGTACTGCAGTTAGAACATGTCTAAGCAAATGTTTTACCCCCCAAAAAATATTTTTTCCCTTCAACAGGGAAAATCCAACAAGATATCACAAGATCTTTTCATTAAAGTATGTCTGAATTATTCTATGATTAAAATAATCCTTTAAAAATGAAACAGAATTTAGTTTTCTTTCATGGATTTCCATGCATTTCCATGGATTTCACGGTTCAGAACTAGTAAAAATCACTAGTATACTATGATATTCTACCCTTACATATGTTCATACTGTCTAAAAATACATGTCCCTTTTCTCTTTCTTTATTCTACTGTACTTTACTCTCAGATACTTATGTTAAAAAAACACTTGATCGGATAAAAATAGGTTGAATGATCTGTCCGTTAGTCTGTCATCGAGGTTTATAAATAAAGGGTCATATTCTTATTAGTTACGTATAATATACTTATATTATTATATATGCATCAACAGGTAGATATAGTCCCCTGGGCTGTCACCATGATGTTACCATGTTGTTGTTGCAGCTTTCCATATGAACAGAATTAAATCCAGTGCTGAAGTCTTACATCCAAGACAGCATTACTGTAATAATATCTATGTCATCATCTATTTCCATGTGTGTAGCGTCTAAGCAAAGTAACACCCTTGCAGATCTCAGTGTTGTAGTCCCTTTTACATTCCTATCTTGGATTTAAAAACCTTCTATTAGGAAAAGAAGATCCCAACTGAAATGAGATTATAATGCAATCATCCGGTTCAGAACATTATGCCATGATTTTAGCAGCATGCTAGAAACTCCCTCTGCTCCTGGGCTTAATGAAATTTGAACTTATTATATGGTTCAGCACAGTTTTTGGAAGGCAACCAATAAGTATGGGAGGTTTGCAGTTGAGACAAGGGGCTTGTTTGCCAGGATTTGACTCTCTCGAGGAAAGCTAACTGCAGGGCCAGATCTTTTCTTTTCACTGGATATAAAACAGCTACACTCGTAGCAGTATTTACTGGTGATGGCAGCCTGTGATAGAGCTATATCTTTCCAGAAATACTTTAACCAGAGAATATCCAGTAATGATTGTAGCTGTATACCCACTCAACAGTGCTTTGCTGTTATATAAAATTATTCAAGAAGGGGCACTTGACTGCAGCAGTGCATTTAAATGTGGAAATCCACCTATTGAGTAAAAATCACATGCTACACCTTTCTAGATGTTACTTTATGTGAAATTTTAACATGAAGATATCCTGGAATGAAAAAAAAGAAAAGCTGTGTACTTGCACACAACTGCTTGTTCTATTTTTCAGGCTAACAGCTTAGCTTTAACATTTGTGCATTAGCTAAATAACATCTCAAGGGGAGCTGGAGATAGAACCTTGATGTCTCCTGATTGTACATGTGTGAGTTTGTGCTCTCAGAGGATGGTCCTTAAAAAATTCCCTGCTGGAAGCTATTGTGCATATTGTAAAAGGACCGTTGCTAAGTGCCAATTGAGCTAGTACTGTATACTTGCCATTTTAAAAGAAGATTTCATACCACTTGATTATGTTAAATAGAAATGTTTGAAATTTAAACTGAATTACATCAAAATGGCACAGTAGTTATATGTCTAAAGAGCTGCTGCTACTCTCTCTCATAACTAATGTCAATTCCTTCTGGTAGACGGTTTTATGTGAAACTCTGACAGTATATTACAGGTGAAGTTTAGAGAGCCTCGATATAAAGAAGTCATAAATAAATACTACCGTGAGAAACAGACCTGTGTTTGTATTAGCAAGCAAAGACTCCTTTATGGTTAAGTAGTGTCTTTAGCCAAAAAGAGATACAAATTTTTAATGTCAGAACTTCATCTTCAGCCATTAGGTTGAAGGTCTTAGAGGTATTTTTGTGCAGATAATGACTGTTTATTGGAACTCAGTGAACTCCAATAGAACCACCTAGAGAATATATTTAGTAGGAATAGTGCAGACACTACCTGAAGATCAACTTACCAAGAACAAAAAGAAATAATATTATTAACAATGACCAGTCAGCATGAGAGCCTGAGTGAAATCAGAAATCCAAGATCATTATCAAGTAGATGAGAGAGGAGTAAATAATACAGTACAAGCAATCAAAAAATGTATTTTAAGAAAAAATGGAAAGGAGATGGGCACATACATTTCACATACACATCTGGTATTTTTATGATTGACAACAAATGACATTATATGTGGAGATGGGCAAAAATAATAAATCACTATTGAAAAATTCTTCAGGACTGATGAATTTGAGAGACATTTGATAGTCATTTGATAGGTTTAGTGGGAGAAAATAAAGTAAAAATTCAGATATGCTTAAACTGAATGTAGTGAAATTTCCAGAAGGTATAATTCTGAGTTTTCATGTTGAATTTTTGTTGATTTTTTTTTTATAAGTGAAAAAATTCAGGTAAAAACAAAAACTCGTTTGTGAAAAAACAAAACAAAACAAAACTTCAATACAAACCATAGAATATGCTTTTTATTTATTTTATTTTATTTTATTTTATTTATTTTATTTTATTTTATTTTATTTTATTTTTTTTTATTCAGGGAACAGATAAATAAATCATTTAAACATCAGATAACAGCTCAGATGCATCAAATAAGTTGTTACCCATTCTGGAATATTATTATTACCCATTCTAGAATATTATTTTTTCTTGCACTGTAATGAAATGCTTACTTGAGCCCCCAACTCTGTAATTTAACTGGTTTCGCCCTTGATAATTTCCTTAAAAACCTGATAATTTCCTTAGAAAAAGACCAACAGTTCTTTTGTACATTTACCCTCAATCACCTGTGATGTCACAAGAATGAAGTGGTTAATGGTTTGTGCTGGAAATGATAACCTGCTTACCAGTCTCCTTCTTTACAAGGCTACTGGGCTACATGCCACAGTCAATAAAATGTTGCAACCCACATTCTTGTCTTGCATTGCCTTTTTCTGCTCCCTAGATGTTGGACTGCACACTTTGGCAGGTCTTTTTATTTTATGTTTATACTCCTGATCTCAAGCTCAGTTTCCAGTGGTGGTACTTGGCCCGTTGGTATGCACTAAGACGGGATCAAGACCTCAGGCTGCCTATTCTGTAACAATTTTTAAAATCAACCATAGTTCACACAGCCAAAGATCAGCTCCTTTCAGCATGTTTTGCAATGTAATTCTTCATTTTTTTGGATTATCTGTAGACTTGGTACCCTCCGGATATCACTGTCAGGACACTGCTGTAGTTTCAGTCTGAAACACAGCTTGAAATTTATATTTGGCTCCTGTCAATGTACTAAAATATGTCCTCTGAGTTAAATGTTTCTTTTAACTGGAGTCTAGCATGGTCAGCCCACTTATGGGTTGAAGAAAAAAGTGCAATAATTTTCTCTGGTAATAATGCTGGAGCAGGTATTGCAGTGATGATGCAGCAGCCTGAGTTACATTAACTCACTGCTAATCAGGTACTCTCAATATCTGATTTTATAGCAGGGTCTTTCTTATTCAACCTCCCACTTTAACTATCATACTGAAGCTTTCAGGAAGGACGAATCCCAAGGAAAAGAGCATAGTGATTGATCCTCTGAGGCACTGGTTCCATCCTGGATGCAGTGAACTGGCACAAGAACTGACATGCAGTGATCACACCAATGCCCATCTTCTTCTTTTGTAGTTGTTGTTGTTATTAATAGAATCATCTTGTCATACCAGGAACAAACCTATATACATGCAGGAACTATCTCTTTATTGCTCACTTACGGTTTTTGTAGGTTTACCAAGTGTTCAAGAAATTATTACTGTTTTCAAATTCCCTGGGTCATCCCTAAATTTTTATTCTTTTTTTTATTTTCTTTAATTTAATCTTTTAGTTCATTTTTATTTTGTATTCAGTTGACAACATTGTTGCTTTAGTAAGTAAGCAAACATTTTGTAACTAGCAGTTCAGGTCATTCATTTTTTAAACTCTTTCAAAGCTTTTTATTTTTCTGTTTGCAGAGAACTCTCTTTTGAAAGCCGAATTCCTAGCTGCTTATAGTTTGATTTGATTTTAAACTGAACAAGAAGAAATTAGCTTATTGCAGCTTTCATTCTCCTGTTAGTATTAAAAAAGTTAAAAGAGTTAAAATTATCATTATATTTGCATATATTTGTGTCCAAGAAAAATCAGCTGCTATATATTTATTAGTCATGTTAGAAAAGCACAGTTATGTGATTATGATTGCAAAAAAGCTCTTTCAGTTACATATGCCCCCCAAACTAAATCCCTTGATTAAGAGATGTTTCATAATTTCAACGAGGTTTGCAGTATGCTAAGTCTTGGTTTCCACTACCATAGCATTTTTTTGTATTTATACCATGTAAATACTGTATCTATTATAGTAAAGAAGTATATAGCATATAAGCATGGGTGGATGAATCATCATATAAGTGAATGAGTGAGTTCTGGAAACAGAGGAGTTCGTTGTACATGTGATATACCTCCTATTACAACATTCATTTGTTCACTGAAATATTTTAAAATGTGTAGATTTAAAATAATAAAGAAAATCTTTTTTTTTTTTTTTACATTTTGCTTTGAATTTTTATGCTGAATTTTATTGAAACATACGGTTTTAAATCAGTCATTTTAGTATCCATTTTTATCAAATTATAATCTTTTACCACTTAATAATAGAGGAGCAGAAGCTTTTTAAGCACATAACAACTGTGACAATTTGATGGAATTCAGTTTGAGTAATAATTTTATCAAATAATATATTTCTTTTTAAAAATACCATTTATTAAAACATTATCCACAATTTAGGCAGAATGGTAAAGCAAATGTCATTTTTAAACACACGACCCACCTTTGCTGAAAGCGCAGCACAATCACAACATGTTATAGTAAGCGTTGGCATGCTTTTGGAACACAGGATGATTCTATCAATAGATTATTAAGTCTAAAGATAAGAGCCCAGAATTTCTGAGCTAAATACTACTCATTCACTTCTACCTCTGCACCTCCGTTGATTTTAATGAGTTTTCATGTATTTAACTGAAGATCGAATATGATTCTCAGCACCTGGTGCATGGGGACACACTTTTCTGACATACACTATAGCCAGCTAGGCTCCCAAAAAGATAATTTTGCTCTCTTTGAACATCTTCATTTCCGGTGCTGCAGGGAAAATGAAGTCTTGGGGACAGAATTTGGCAGGCAGTAATATAAAAGCAACCTCAGTGTGGATACTTTCAGGAAAGACAGAGAAAATAATCAGAGGCATTTCTTTGGCAATCACAGATCTTCAGGTGAAGATCCTTAAATTGAAGCTGTTCTGTAGAAATGAGACACAGATAGAAGATAGAAAACATACCTAAATACAAGAAACTATCCGGTATAATAAGTAGCAGTGACAAAAAGCAAAAGCAAGGGTCTATGTCCATCGTTTTAGGAAATAAAACTGTCATTCTCAGTGAGAGAACCAGGAATATTTCCTTCACTTTGGCTCACTCACAGTATTCCCAAGCAGTGTTTCTTTTGAGACACCTGAACTATCTTTAAGCTTATAGCATGTCTTCTTTTGCAGCCATATTTATCTCTACAGAATATTGTAATATTTGTTTTAAAGATTAACACAATTACCTTGGAAGAGGATGAGCTGCATTCTCCATCTGCAGAAATCTAGAAAACGCAGCTGTTCAGACTGTAATCTCAGCTAAGCAGGTAAAAATCTATGTTGCAGGAGGTCAGTGAAAGAATAGAGTATTATACATACAAAGTGGAATATTTTCAGTCAAAGAGCCTGAGAGCACTCCAGTCCCTGTGTCTTACAGACTGCAGGTAAAGATACATCAATAAGAGGCCAGTGGTGTGGCTTCAGAGTCTTTTAGGCAGAACTAGAGCTCTGAAAATCTACAGGGTTTTGTTTGTTTTCCGTTCTACATATGAAACATATGAAACAAAAGGAAAGCTTGGGGTCACATGAACCCCCCCACTTTTGTATTTTTTTTTTTGGGGGGGGGGGCTTTCATTTTGGTGAAAGGGAAGTTTTAAATGAAAAGCCTGATTTGAGGCCGTTACATGTTTTTATCTTTACTCGTTTACTTCAGGAATCTGTTTTCATAAAGACTTTTAGAAAGAAATAATTGTTCTGACAATTTGGTCCATCTCCCATCACACACAATCAACACAATAGTAAGTATTTTTGTTAAGAAATTTGATTCTTCGTGGCTGAAAAAACACCCCTACATTTTGAAAAGTCTTCCAGTCTTGGAGTAAGGTCCCAGGAGATGTAGAGAGCAGAATTAACATCTATGCATTGCCAGAAAACAAAGTTTCTGCTTCCTATCACCAACCACAAAGTTCTGGTCCTTACATTCTGCTGGCTCAGGAGCTTGCCAGACTTCACCATAAGCAACTTTAATTCCTTAAAATGGCAGAAATAAAGCCATTAGATCAAATGAGTGGCTTTCTGACTTGTTAATGAGAAAGGGGAAAAAAAATAGTCCAATGCAGCATCAAAGCTGCACAGAAAGAGAGGTGAGGTAGAGAAAGAGTATGCTCTGTCTCCTTTCAGCAGCAACATGCCAGTAGCTTAGCTAAATTGCCACCAACCTCTATTTTTAGAGGTCTCAACTCTACCTTACCTCTATTTTTAAGTTGTTTATTAATGGAAGAACTCATAAAAGACCACTTTCACATCCTCAGGGAATACTGTGAGCACAAAAAGTCTCACACTTCACATGGAAGTCAGTCCTCCAAATCAACCAACTTACTCAGTGTCTGCTTGGGTTAGTATATTTGCCATTGGAACAAGTCCATTTCTTGCTAGGGTGAGATTTGGCCTTTTCATGTGTAAGTGCTGACTTGTCAGAAAGCCCTGGAAAATAATCTTCTTAAACATTTATTATTTTACCATTGAGGAACTCTGCATTTTACTTAATCATAAAGAAAAGGACACATACAAGCATGAAATATTTCCCATTTTTAACTACCCTTACTATAAAACCTGGGGCAGGCCTTCAGGAAGTAAATTCCTTCTTCAGATAAAAATTTGGTTTCCTTTGAGACAAAACCAGCATTTAGTTTGGTTTTCTAGCTTCTTTTTTACAAAGTTTGTATAAGCCTTTTTCATTCCATGTCTTACCAGCATGAATACTCCTGCATGTAAGATAAAAAAGCATTACTAGGTTACCTTGAAGAATTCAAACCTTTATTAGACTTAAAGACAGTTTCCTCTATTTTGTTTATCTCTAAAGCATGTGGTCCATGATGGTATTATCCTGAATGATTTTTCTACAAGCATTTTATGGTGGATGCACTCGACATTTCTAAAATGTTCCATAAAATACTGTTGTCTATTTGTGATTTACCTTGTTCATTTCCTGCATGTAACACTGCAGGCAGAATTTAATTTGTTCAGTGGTCTGTATGAATATTCACAAGTGACAAGTACTCTGAGTTTCAAAATATCAGAACCAGAGTTTTTGCAGTTTTTAGATGAGGTCTCTCAGTTGTACCGTGGGATTAAAATGTCTTTACTTCAGTGCAATAGCAGAGGAAGAACACATGATTACAATAAATTTTAACAAGGAGATATCTTTGCATTATTTTTCATTCTTCTTTCAGCCTCCATCATGAAGATGGAGTCATGCTGTGACATTCTTTTCTGTGTATTGGAACATGAGAATGATATACTTGGCTTTGAATGTCGCGAGTTTTGTAACATAAAATATTTGAGTTTTACTTCATTCACCCCAGTATTTTGCATTTTGATAGGCAAGTGCCACTTCACCACTAAGGCCTTTCTGCTGACCTTTAACACAGCAGGTAGCATTAGCAGTGCAATTATCAGGATGGGCTGTGGTGTCCTGGAGGAAGTCAGCATGTGCACATGTATAAACTGGGATATCAAGGATGTAAAAAGCAGAGGAGCACGTACCAGAAAAGTGAAGTCATTTGATCATGACAAACCAGTCAAGCCAAAGTCAGAGTGACAGTTATGTTGGAAATTCTCTCTTAGCCTCCTTTATGCATTTGAGTGAGTACAGATTAATGTGACCCTATTTTACTTTCTCTTAAACTACTACAGTTTCCATCCTGGAAAGTTCTGCCTACCAGTTGAGTGACAGGAAATCAATGTACAGGAACCTGATTTACCCACTTTACCTATATTGTTTACGAGGTTCATGTCTGATTTCTGGTTTCACCACTGCCACTGGTCCTTACACAGTTCTAAGGTCACTGTTTTCAAAAGTGAGTGCCTAAAGCTATAAACATAAATACATTCTTTATATATGGAACCACCTTGTATGGGAAAGAAAGTTTAGGATTTTGCCCAAAATAGCAAGAGAACACCAATAATACTCAACGGGCTGTTACTATAACATGTTCAGCAAAGATCAATGTACACTACTATAAGTAGAAGAGAGCCCACCCATGAAAGGTAAAGAAAAACAGACATAAATGTGCCTCCTACTGCAACTTTTGCTGTTGTGTTTGTACTTACCACTACTGGTGCTGAGGAACTGTTCACATTTTTGCTTGAAGTGAAAATGTTTTCATGACAGAAGTATTTATGCTATGTGTTACTTTTGCCCTTACAAATATAATTAAAGAAATTTGGAGGGTGTTTCTTTTCTTTTAATGAGTAACACCCTTTAAAAGCACACTTGATACACACCCTGCTTGCTCTTTCTTTCCTTACCTTCACTGTTTCTTTTTCCTTCATTTGATGGCTGTTGTCACACAGTTTGCCTTCTCAGGCTCCAGCCCCCCTTCCATCTTCTTTGCATTCTCCCTCCAAACAAAATAAAACAAAACAAAGCTCTGTTCATTATTTTTTCTTCTCAAGACAAGTTCATATTTTTTCAACATCCTACAGGAGAACAGTGCATGCTGATTTTGCTGCTTAAATATTATTTTTCATCATTTCTGTGTTTATTATTCCAAATGTGCTAAGAGACCTCCCAATGAGATCCGTTCTTCCCTCTCCACAGTCCTCCCTTTAGGAATCTGAATGTTGCTAATATCTCTTGGGTAAAATCCAGCCACTGTGTCCACATCAAGTCAAGCTGAATTTACTCCATGCCCTGCAGCTCTTCCATTGTCTCCTTATTACAGCACAAGTTTCTGTTTGTTTTATTTATTTATCATTTCTAAGTACCAGGCTTTCTGGCAAAATGTTGCCAGCTGGAAGTTACATGGAAAATGTTTAGCACAGCTTTAACACATGCTCCAGAGTATGTGTACATGCATTTCATTCTAGGTAAATCAGCATTTAGGGAGTATGGGGAAATAGGCTGTGAAACACAATCAGCTCACCCTGAGCTACAGTGTTATTTAATAAAATCTCTAGCAAATTCAAAGAGCAGAAACTCATCCAAGTCATTAGTGCTTGCATTTGCTCCTCCCTGAACTGTCAATATCAAAACAGTGTGTTAGGCAACTATGCCAATGAAAAATGAAGGAAAATAAATAAATAAATAAAAATGAATTGCTATTTCTGATGAATAACCTTCATTCCTGACTGTGTTAAATCGCATTTCTAATCTCTTTATTTTGAGCATTTATAGCACTTACTTGCCTCAGTTAAATAAGAATGAAGTACTATAAATAATGTTTATGCCTCTAGGAGCTTATGTAGAGGGCCTTTATATTTTCTGTAGGCTTTCCTTAATTTAGAACTAAATGATAAACTTCTCACTTGACAGGGTATAAAATACAGAAATAAGGAAAAAAAAAATTTAAACTATCCATATCCACATAAAGTTCCTCTGTACAAGCCCCTCATTCCTCTGTGCACAGATCCCCCTCATATTTTTTAGAAAAACAAGAATTCCAAAGTCCACGTCTGCTGCTGTCTCTGTGTCAGGTCAACACAGATTCTCCCAGCACTTTGGCCATACACATTAGGAGTTGGTCTGTCTTCCTGGGCAAACTATCCCTCATTTTTACGCTGAATTGCCACCTATGAGTCATAACAAACACACACTTTGGAAATGACTTCAACTGAAATAGTTCTGCAGACAACTTTATATTTTATACATCCATGAGTAAGATTTGAAAACAAACAAGAAAGAAAAGCAAACAAACAAAAACAACAAAACAACAACAACAACAAAAGACACTTCTGGTGAATATCAGGTTCTGTCCTGGTTCCAGTTAGGACAGAGTTAATTTTTCCTCATAGTAGCTGGTAGGGTGCTATGTTTTGGATTAGGATGAGAAGAGCGCTGATAACATGCTGATGTTTTAATTGTTGCAGAGCAGTGTTTACACCAGGCCAAGGACTTTTCGGCTTCTCGCTCTGTCCTGCCAGCGAGCAGGCTGGGGGTGCAGCAGGAGCTGGGAGGGGACAGACCCAGGACAGCTGACCCAAACTGGCCAAAGGGGTATTCCATACCATCTGACGTCATGCTAAACAATATATAGGGGTGGCTGGCCGGGGTGGGGGGCCGGCTGCTCGGGGATAGGCTGGGCATCGGTCAGCGGGTGGTGAGCAATTGCATTGTGCATCACTTGTTTCTTACACATTATTATTATTAATACTATTATCATTATCACTATTATTATTATTATTGTTATTATTATATTCCTGTCTTAATAAACTGTCTTTATCTCAACTCACCGGCTTCACTTTCCCGTTTCTCTCCCCCATCCCAGAGAGGGAGGGGGGAGGGTGAGCGAACGGCTGTGTGGTGTTTAGCTGCCAGCCGGGTTAAACCACAACAGGTTCTTTTCACTATGAATCTCCAGTTGGTTCTCCCAGAGTTTTCTGGAGTGTCATTTAAAATATATTGCCCTTCCATATCAGAGATATTGAGAACTATGATTTGGTCCTATTTCTGATTCTTCCCTGGGAAGAATGATTTCTAAGGCATTTCACAGTAGCAATATTGTCCACCAGGATCCATTTGGACTGGATACAGCTGATCATTTGTGACCCTTTGGATTTTCACTGTTTATTACAAAACTAAATAAAAAATGATACATATATCATGAAATTCATCTATGTATTTTATGTTAAAGTTCTCTTGAATCTAAATTCAGGTGAGTCCAAGTAACTCAAGAAATTGAAATAAATGTAGTGTATGTTTTTCTGAAGCCATCTAAGTATATGCATGATGCTCACTTCCGGTGAATTTATATTTACAATTAGTATTTTTCCTCTTCTCTCTCTCCAGCATGTATCACTCCTAACTCATAACATGTGTAGGGAAGATTATATTTGTATAAAGGTATCATGGAATGAAAACATTAGAATTTAGGAAGAAAATAAAAATGTGGAAGGGTTCACATATGTACAAGTCAAAGATGACCACTCCTTACTTTAACACAGTTTTTTTCTGATTAGTTATATGTTGGTAAGTATATGGTGAAGGGCAGTTTAAATTAATCTAGAAAAGAATTTATCTCAATAAGCCTAACTAATGAACCTAACCATTGTCTTACATGTCAGCTCTGACTGAACTCTTGGGTCCAAGCCGTCAGAAATAGTAGTTTTGTGACATTTAAATCTTGAAATGTCATATAGGTTGAAAATGATCCTAAGTTGTGACAAGGAGACCAAGGAAAACAGATCTTTTGAATACTGGTATCTTCTCTCTCCAAAGATCCCCAGCTTTCTGTTTTGAAAGGATCTGTAGATGTTGTGCTCCACAGAAGACAGTTCTGCAGTTCCTGATCCTGATCTGCCTGTTCTCCAGAGCAAGTTCCTTTTTAGTGTTTCTCTATATCAGGAACTGGAATGACAACCTTCATCACAATCTCACATCAAGCAACTGAGTAACTGTCTTTCGAAGACTGTTCCTTTCTGCCCTCACTTTCAGGTTATATGGAACATATAGTATGATATGGATACCACCAGGTATGCATCTTTGAACAGAATCAGGGAAGAAAACTGTGTTGGCTGCACTCAAGATACTTGTCTTTCCCAGCGGATCTGCAGAACAAAACTAAGGTCATATATTAAGAGTGTGGAAGGGGGAGTGGGTAAGCAAACCCATAAGTTTCTGTATCATTTCCAAGAATTTAACAGCAAGGGCTGCTAGCCACATAACACCTGGATAATTATTACATGGATGATACCAACGCAGAAATTTTCCTTCAGAACTAAGAACAGCCTCAAAAATGTGATCAGTAGCCACAGAGGCCACTTTGGATTGAGTCAACAGCAAACTGCAATGAAAGTAAATTGTGAAAACAAAATTCTCAGGAAGCAAATTTCCTGTATGACAACATTTTCTTTCTGTAATAACAAGCTGTGCAAGTCAATACATCAATAGCAGTTTATAATAATAACAATAAATCTGGTACATAGAATATTAAAAAAACACACAGCATTTCAGTGAAGTGGCAAATAAACCTGCAATCCACGAAGTGTTATTCTCTTAATGCCTGATATTGTGTGGGGCTGATAACAATCACTGTCAATTAACATCACAGAGAGCTACTTGTGCTGTGGACCTCCCAGCTGTCTGCCAGTCCCATGCAGAATGACGAAGCAGTCCCAACCAGTGTAAAACTCTCAGTGCTCTAAGAAGAAAGTTTTGAGAAGGAAGTTCAGGTTCAAAGTGAGATGTGTGTGTCTTCTGAACTAAGTTGGTGAATATTACTTATTAACAAAGAGTTGCACAGCCAGACAATGCCATTTGCAATAACCTTCTTTAAACCTTCCTAACTTTATTAACTGTGTGTCTGTTTGTGATAAATAGGGATTTCGTTTAAATAGTAATTTAAATATTTTTTTTTCTTAGAAATTCATTTGCCAAAAGAATAAAAAGCATACATTTGGATCTGCATTTGAACATTTTATAAAAGTTGTCTTTAAAATTAAATCCCCTGGTAAGATAACAGCCAATTTTTTTTAAAGTCTTTTTTTTTTTTAATTGCATTTTAAAAACATTTTAATAATTGGCTTCAAATTATCTGTACTCTGGTGTTACAGGGAGATGGAAGACATTTAATGTCTCAAACAGTGTAAATCAAGTACTTACTTAAAAAACTCATATAAAAGACAAAACAGTCAAATAACTGAGCCTTCATTATGCAATACTGTAGTTGCATATTCACGTAACATAAACATTTACAGTAACTGGGTTATTCACGGATGAAAATCAAATCTATTTCAGTTCAGACAATTTCTCTGCATTAGAACGAATAAACTAAAAATGTGCTCCAGCAATTTACCCTTCCCAAGCAACTATCCTGCAAGCTCTGCAGAGGATCAAAACCTGCTGATATCTAGCAGAGTCAACTCCAAGTTTGTGTATCCTGGTCCACTCTACCTTTCCATCAGGCAGTACATGTGGAAATGGAAAAGTAGCTCTCTAATTAATCAAAGTCAGATCTGCCTGAACGCCTGGAGTTGCTGCTGATCCTTGTCCCAGCTTCTACCATGTTCTCTCTCTATGTTTTTTACCTTGAAAACTTCTGCTCTGAGCTGGGAATGCCTGAAGGGCTTGCACGGTAAGTCAATGTGAAATTATCTCAGCAGGAAGAAGTTGCTTTTCAGCTTAAATGATTTAAGGCAGCAATTTTTCACACTCTCAAACTCTGACAAACGCACAGATTGCCTCTCATGTTTGACTTCAAAATATTCAAAGAAAAGCTATTTTTATTAAAAACACTCTAGAGAAAATTGTATGTCACTTGTTCTCTGATATAACTTCATTTCTCCTGACAGTGACAATTTTCACCTCAGTACAATTTCTTTATTTTTTCCAAAGCTAATTCTGCTTAATATTAGTATTTATACAAACTCATATCAACTTGTCTCTGTGAAATGTTCAAGGGTGTCAGGTAAATGTTGCTCACTGTCAGTCATCTTCTTTGGTGCTCAAAATGATCAATAGATTAAAAACTGCAGCTACTTACTTGAGATATTATTGTTTTATTTGTAAGGAAGAACTTAACAAATGTTAGATCATTTCATTTGAAAAAAAGTATGTCTGAAAACTATGAGGATTCGAAAACTTGAAGGCAGTCTGCAGTAGAAGATTTTTAAAAGTTTATAGGGATTAGTCCATTTGTTCTGTCTTTAAGTAAAGCAGGTGAAACAGTGGATGTTTTGTCTTACACTGCTTACTTGTTAAGAAGATTACTTGAGATGTCATATTGCACTGAAACACCACGTTTGCTTTATTATGAATGCTGCAGTGCAGAAACATCACATTATAATCACTTCAAACAAGAAATATATTCTGCATATTTTCATATGTGTTTATAATTCCACTAAACCTCAGCAGAATCAAACCCAGTAGGGACGTGAATGACAGAAGGTTTAATGTTCCAGAGACTGCTGAAATCCAGGAACACTGATATATGGCAGAATTGTTAATATGTATAAGGTTACTCGTGGCCTGCGACCTCCAAGCGTATCTTCTGGCCTTATCACTTTTCCAGGAGAAAAAGTAACCACTGGCATGTGTATCTTCACAAATAATTCTAAGGGAATTTGTGGAGAGAAATTTCATAAAATGTCGTACTACCGAAAGAAATGATTTATGGATGCAATATGCCCATTTATAACACTTGTGTACTGACCAGGCATAGTAAGCTTTGCTTTACCATGCTCACAACCCTGTTACAAATGTGTCTTTTAGGCTCTGACAGAAACTCAGCTTCTAAACTAAACTGCATATATTTTAATTTCATTGATATGTATGTCATAGCAATTAAGGGAGGATTTACATTGTAGCCTTCTATTGTACACACTGCTAGGTCAAACGTAGTACATCAAACATGGAAGTACATTTCATAAATTCCAGCGTTACAACAATACCATACATAGACATCGCACAGCCTGGAAGGCAGCATGGGTGTAATAGTATGTTTATTGCTCCTGTTAGCTTTGTCAGTGCTGTTCCTCCATCAACAGCAGTGGAGATCAGTGCTCTTGGCCGTTTGGTTCACATAATCTTAAACTTGACGTAATTTATATGATAAACACGACAAATCTTTGCAGCAATTTAAAATAAAGCATTTATTCAGGTTAAATCATCACCAGATTAATTAAAGTTGAATCATTGCTATGAGAAATGCCTTATTTTGCAGAGTAAGGTAAACAAAATTTACATATTAACCACCAAAAATATGAACCGTTTTATAGTTAAAAGACACAATTTAATGATTTAAGTGAGCACTAGGTTTCTAACACACGTAAGCAAGAGCTCCCTATTTTGAAAATGTAGCATTTAATAACCATCAATACACAATTCTTTCTCAGAACAGATTTTGAATGTTTTTGTACAATTCTCTAGTAATAGCTACAAACAATAATAAAAGTAAATGATATGTTTCTGAAATGATCATTTAAACTAGATTTTCACTTTAATAACAGTCAGCTAATAAGCAATTACAGCACATGCTTTCCTCTTATAAATACTAAAAACTTTATTTCCTTTTTCCTCAAAAAGGTGTTAAGAATTAATATTAAGTGCTCATTTACAAACACATATTACCAAAATCACTGTTAAATGAAAGGGATTCCTTGCATTAGACATTACATTTTAATGATAATTTAAGGAGGAAAAACAAACACTTTTTTATTATGTTATTCATTAGAGAATTATTTCATTTTGCACAGAATTGTAACTGTTGCCAATTAGACTGCCAGTATTAAAAGACACTCTAGTCAGGATATTCCTTGAATTACATAATTCACCATATCCTTACTAATGAAAAGTTTAGATGACTGCATATACTATGCAAAACTTCAAGCTTTACGTCCATTATCTCTTTATTCATTCACACACAATGTATGTTTTTTATTCTGTTAACCAAGAATGCAGTATAACATATTTATCTGAGTAATGTGTTGCAATTCAGTTTTGCTTCAGATAGAGTACTGCAAGCAATTATATCTATTTCATTCCATAGAAACTCATCCTTCTCTCTCTCTTCCTTTTCTTCTTTATGTTTTTAAATGCTACATCGCCATATGTTATGTGATCTGCTAAAATCATGCAGACTTACAAAGTTCTTCATTTACAAATGGAAGCTGAAGTAGAAAACTTTTGACTTTTGAAATCTTTGATATTTAAATTGTATTTTCATGTGGATAGAAATAGCTCAGTAACACCATTTTAAGTAATCCTATAGTTCAACCTTTGTCTTTCTAGTCTAAACATTTTTATATTTCTCTAATGTTTATCTGGACTTTTTCAGTATGATGTATGTCAAGGAATCAGCCTAAGCGATAAAAGCAGGAAGGGAAAGTCTGCATCAGTGAGTATTTATATTGGCAAGAGCTGACAATTTTACAAAAGAAAAACAAATATAGAGGCTGTTCATTTCTGAAATGAAATCAGCTTCACTTCATTTCTCTCAGGAAAACATCATCACATGAAATGATATAAATCAGTATTGATATCACTAAGCTTCAAACTAGAAGAGACAAATGCACTCTGCAGCACAGTAATTCAGTGGCTCTGAGTCAAGTTTACTATTGTCTTGTTTCTACTGATCATCGTAAAAATTCCCTGTGAAATAATTATCCCTAAAACAATCAAGACAGTATATCTCTATAAAGGAGAAGATCGATTTAACAACAAACTCTAGATTTATCTGTATTGATTAGAGGACATTCAGTGTAATTTTAGTGAATTATGTTTGGCTTTCATTTCCCAGTAGAAATTTTTCTTGTGATGATCAAAAGGTAAATTGCAAACTACTACATGGTCTTTTGTGTGCTACCTACATAATATCTAACTATTACTTTTCAAAGAAACATTGATGTAAGAACGGACAAAATATATATATATATATTTACACATGATATCTTACTATAAAAATCATATGACTGTGTTTATAGCACTTACCTAAGAGCCTGATGTCATCTTCTCAATTCATTAATACAGAAATCAGGACTGCACTAAAGAGTCTGTGCTAAAGGAACAAATCCAAGATCATCTTATGAGAATAGAATTAGAAAGATTAAGAAAGTAATATGATTTTTCTTCTTAAATAGGAGTAATTTCAAATGAGATGTTAACGCTTTCATGTCTGAAACTTCCTTACTAGCAAGAGGAAGAACTGAAGGAATCAGATTCAAAGACAATTTAATGTATCTGTAAGTCTGACAACACTGCTGATACAGTTTAATTGAAGACTAATTGGAACTAAGAAGGCTAGTTATTTTGTCAACTGCATGTATATTAGTTCCAGTCATTTTTAATCCTATGTAACGGTGATAAAGAGTCTAACTTACTTTGTTTAGTTAATAACATTAGGCCAGAAAGGATCACCTAGTCATTTCATGTTACTCAATGCACTGCTAATATAAACAATGTCTAATTACACTGATGACATACTTCCATGAAATGACCAATTAGAACATTTACTGATTCTAAATGTTCACTATTAGACACATTTCCACAGGCTTTCTGTGGATGGTATTAATAAATTCTACTCCAGATTGTAGGAAGCACAAGGACAGAATGCATGGGGAAAAAGTTCTTTCTAGATAGCACAAAGATTATTTCAGTGTATTAGGAACTGTTATCTTCCAGAAAGGCTCCCCCTCTGCACAAATATTTCAAATGAAAATGCACTTTTTCGTATTCTCTAGGAGCATACAATTTTGCATGTTTGTATACTCTTCTTGCTGAATCAAGCAGATCATACCGCATGTTTAAGACATATGGTAAAGGAACTATGTTAGCATTTTTATATTTAGACCTACAAATTTTTAGTGTTTTGTATTAGCTTTAAAAATTGATTTATTGTCTGTGATCTGTACTTGGCATGAATAATACAGAAATGTTACTTATTTATTTTTGTTACTTTACTGATGAGTCAGTAACTGCCCCCTGGAAACATCAGTCCAGCATATACCAACTTTTTATGAAGTGGCACAATCTGACAATAAAATGAAAACAGAAAAATAGAATACATAAGAACAATTTCTGCCTTGTCTAAAGAAAAAAATGCTGACACTGTAAAAATTGCATTTTTAATAGTAGGATGTTTATTCCTTATGTAATCATACTAAAAAAAATTCCCAGTTTTGTTAAAGTAAATAACAGCAGATCAGTATGTGCATTACCAAATCTAATTAACATGAGGTATTAGAAATACTGGAAACAGGGAGACAGTTATCTGAACAATTTAATACATAAACAAATGTACTTTTAGAAGTACATTGAAATCAATGCATATAATAAACCCAAATAAAAATTTGAAACTGCAAAACTCTCTGAAAGTTTTGATATCAGTATTTGCTATACAGGTGTCTAAAATGCTTGTCTGCTACATATGTCTAAAATGGGTAAGGTCTCAATCCTTTTCCACTTAAATGAGTAAAAATGTTACCACTTAATTCAGTGCGTTAGTATCAGGTGCTTTTCCTGCTTGTGTTAGCTGATGCTATTACTATTCTACTTACAGAAAAGCGTTTATTGGAATAAAAAGCAGCAGGATGACCTACAGATCTGACCGCTAAGAATTGTTTCAGAGAATTAAAATGTAACTTAAAAACTACAGCATGTAAATAATTACCATTTGCTAAAAATAAAATTAACAAGTGTTCTTTTAAATTAATTGGTATATTCTGAATGTGTGCTACATTGTCTTATCCAGGATATTTAAAAATGAAATATATGATAAACTTTGTCTTCTTGTAATTAGATTAATAAAAGAGAGTAATTAAAAGACTCTTACATTTTTTTCTAAGAGCTAGAAATTATTAAAGTATCCAGAAAAGAATCTAAGCTTTTATTTAAAAAATCATTCTTTGAGCTGAATTGCAATAAATCAATAACAATGTTATTGTTCAATAGGTAATAACTGTCTTCATATAAACTGAAAATATTGTTTGGGATGATTAATATACAATGCAGCATTATGCATTTGGGAGTGTCGATGCATAATTTTTAGTCCTAATGTTATTATGTAATTGAGAGAACA
The DNA here is from genome assembly GCF_040182565.1 of Anser cygnoides. Taxonomy (NCBI): domain Eukaryota; kingdom Metazoa; phylum Chordata; class Aves; order Anseriformes; family Anatidae; genus Anser; species Anser cygnoides. The sequence goes on from NC_089873.1 coordinate 28,271,132, forward strand.
TGTTCATTTGCCCTAATAACTACTAAGATGCACTTAATAAAATGAAATGTAATAATACTTGTAATTTAATCTATTCATGGAAGTAATTTTAAAAGTCTACCATTCTCTTTAATGTGGATAACATTCATAATTTATAAAGTGTTGTGATGCAGAATTGACAATGCCATTGTTTTTTACATTTTGAGATGATTCTGCAGCCTTCATTATCTGCATACCAACCTCAGGATTATCAAGGGCAAACAAAAGATAATTAACACCAGAAACAGGCAAATGCAGGAGCTACTGAGTGAGGTTTCTCATTTAATGCAGAACCTTTGAAAACTGGGAAATGGAATAACTACTTAAAACCTTTTTCTCCCCCCCTCCCTCCCCCTGCCCCTGAAAAATATTTCAATGTTTTCTTCTCTTCATTTTTAAATATCAGGGTTTTTGCTATAAAACTATATTGCTATGTTCACCCTCATATGAATTCAGTAAATGATCATGATAAGTATTATTTAAAAGTACCAAGTGTTAATTTTCTGCAGTGTATTTTTGTCTAGAACAACAGAGAGGCTACTATGGTATGGATATTCAGAATCTATTGTTTCATTTATGTGTAAAAATCACTATTTCTCCATGCCTTATTGGACAGTGCTCTAAGATAGGGGCAAAAATATCTTCTTCACTGAGGTGTTTAATGAATAAGGTATATTTTTATCTGCGAAGAACTTGTGTGACTGCCTATGGCACTTTTATACGTACTCACAACAGAACAATAAAGGTTTACTAAATGCTGATATAGGTCCAAGACAATATATTTCAAATAGAAAGGATCTCTAGAACTTTTTTTTTTTTCTTTTTTTTTTCCCTCAAAGAATCCAGGCTATGATCCTGCATTGCACTCTAAAAGGTTTGCCATATAACTAACCATTTCAGAAAATAATCGGTGAAGATCCTCCATGAAAAGAACCTTTTGAATACTGGGTAAAGAAGCATTGTATCATTAGACTCTTATCCGTGAATGAACATCCTTCTACAAATGGTTCAGGAAAAGTCATTTTACAAATGGAAATATAGGACAGTGACATTCAGAGTTTCATACAATTTACAGGTGTTGATGACAGTCCAGCTCCCCGCCCCTTACTTACATAAGAAATTCTTATTACAAGGGAATGTGATTATTAGCCTATGAACCATCCATGAAAGATTCAGCCATTTGTGCTTAAATGGCATGATATATTACCATATATTACCACTTTTTACACTTTTGAACTGAAAATACTTGATAAGTAACTGATCCTAAAATTATATGCAAACAGAGGGAGCTTGCTTTCAGTCCAGTGCAGCAGGCTGACAGCACTGTGGGAGGATGGGGGGATGACATATTAAGATTCCAGTTGTAAGACAGTTCCATGAGATCAGTTCTCTTCCAAGATATGGTGCCAGTTATATCTATGGCAGCACAATCACTGTCAGGGTCATCCTTCTTTTCTGCTGCCCTGACAAGAACCACTCTATCCTGCATGCCCACATTGGGCAGTGAAAGGTATGAGGAAGTGAATGTGATGGACTCTGCTCTGCCCCTCAGTAGGACAGCGGTGGTAGGGACATGCTGAAATCAAGGCCCAGTGCTCTCTTCACATTCGTGGTTTGATTCTCACAGGCAGACAGGTCAGAGTACTTAAGTGCCTAAAATCACACAGGCATCTATAAGGACTCCCAGGCACTAAGTTGTCATTATTTGCATCTTTACTACCTGGATGCTGTCTACATAATTCTGAAGCACAGGGCTCCAAATTCTTTTCGCTCTTAGTTGGAAAGCTTGGGAATTTGAAATAACTTAAGAATCAAGATGATAAAACTCCTAAGTGTTATGGGTAATTCTTTTTTCTTATTAAAATTCCTATTTTAAGGATATTGGCTTCAGTTCTACAAATATTTATATAAAAGCTTTTTAACCTAAGGTCTTTAAAAAGAAATGTACCGTGGCTGGACAAGATAACATGTTCCTTTGATGTAATAGAGAATAGCAGTTCCTTCATGTAATATTATTTACTTAAAGTCCTGCCCCCCACCCCACCGCCCCTTCATTGAACTAATCTTCTATTTAGCTACCCTTGCCCTGCAGGAAAACAAGGCATACTCTCTACTATCTTCCAACTTCCTTTAAATACATTTCATGGAATACAATACCTTTTTTTATTTACATATGGGAAAACACGAAGTTGCAGCTTGATCACCAGGAGACAGAGAAAAGAGTACATGATACCAGGCAATGTCAGAGGACATCCAAATCTTCCATAACAATCACTACTATCCATACACCCACACCTGTCTCCTGAAACAGGCAAGGCAATGCCTGTGTAGACATGTCAACAAATAGAGTAGATAATGTAGACCTTTTCCATTACAGAGACACTCTGCTTCCACACCTTATCCTTTTAACTGCTAATAATGACAATAATGACCACAATAATAAAACTTATTTCCTAATCTTTGCATGTATTATGAGACTCTTTCTCAAAACTTGTCTCTAGAGCTACCCTGCACAATTTTCTGAACATCTTTTAAGTGTCTGTGGTGTTCACAGGTTTATTTTAGAAGCTTACTATAGACTAGAATTTTCAGAGATTTGTAGTAAATAAGGAGGAATACTGAATGCTTATCAGCTGCAGTGAGCTAAAATAGCATACGCTTCTTATTTACATATTTTTAAGGTTTGCATTGCATTTAACATTATATCCATGCTATGCACTCGCATTTTCTACGTATTTATTTTACCAGGAGATGTGTTTTGGAAATTTATGTGGTTCTTTCCAGACTGGCACAGTAGTTAAAAGACACATCAATTTAGTCTGTGTGCACAGTTCCCACCTGTGTCATTGGGAATTTTGTGATGAACTGAGAACAATAGACAATTATATAATAAAATGCAGGTATTTAAAGATGTGCTAATAATAGAACACTATAATACTGGCATGCATGTGCATGCACGTGCGTGTGCATGAACCAGAGTTTGTCAGAATTTGGAAACTTAGGTGAGATTACTAAAACTACTCTTATTATGTCTTATATCCCTTATGAGAGGAAACAGGACTGTCTTTTCAGCTGCTGAGTTCCTGTCACTTCATATAACCTACCAAACTGATGAACTGCTTTAGCTGTGTAGAGGCTCACATGCTATGATCTATTATAATTTTAAGTGGATTACAGTGTTCATTCTTGCAACTGCATACATATTATGAGCTTTATGATACACCTTCAGGTAGAACCATCTTACTGCCATATAGGTGGCTCCATGGCAAACTGGCCAGTTCCAGAGTTGTAGACTCCACACAGACAAAGACCTCGGAGCAACAGAGCTTCATCAGAACAGAAGTTTCTAGAACCAGGCAGGATGCCTGCAGAAGGGATTACTTTCATCCTGTATATGAGTGAAAATGAGCTCCATTTAGGCCTATATCTGCAGTAAAGTACCTGGAATTCTTGGGAGAAGACAGAGTAAGTTAAACAAGTTTGACAATAAGTCCCTAAAGTTTCAAATAAACAAGTTAACAAGTGTATCAAATAAACAAACGGGTTATGTATACAATATATTGGATACAGATTGATTTTTCTCCCTGAAAGTGCATGCACCACAGATATATACACCCACAAATTTGTTGCCTGAGGTTGAAATGATAGCAGATAACTGTCAGAAAATAAATGAATGAATAAATAAATAAATAATAATAATAATAATAAAGCCTTTCACTATATTAAAACTCAGTGGTCACCTTCCAGCATCTAATCAAGGAAGATTGTTTCAAGGTAGGTTACACATGACAAGGAAGCACCGTTTCCCAACATTACCGACTTAGCTTCACCTGATGTTTCTGGTGATCAGAAGAAGGATGAGTAGACTGTCACAGTCCTGCAGCACCTCAGAAGTCCAGTTTGACACCTGCAGGAGGCTCCTCACACCATGGACATGTTTGGAGGTTTTCGGTGTTCATGCCCTGCCAATGCCATGACTGCTTTCCTGGATGGACTCTTGCTGCATATTATACTGTCACTGCTTCTAATACCATTCAGATTCTCCTGTCTTCAGCTTGGAGATCCATTCTGGAACACATCTGAAGTATGGGGTCAGCTTTGATATATGGTCCTCCTTGTGCTGCAATTAATAACTTACAACAATCAGGAAAAAAAAAAAAAGTATACTTTGATTTTCCTGGATAAAGTTGTGCTTCTGATACTTCAATGGTAGGACTTATTGCTTGAATAATTGCAATGTGCCAGATTTCCAAAATGCTTACCCAATGACCATAACTGCCAAATATATACAGTAACTGCAGGAACAAAGAAGTGGGTATGTAATCTGCCTGTGTGTGCAATTACAGTAACAGTTGTTCGTACATGTTGCATGAATGTAGTTTTATGTATGCAATTATGGAAATCAAAGCCTGAACTTGTAGTGAGAATTGTAGATACCTCCCTAACTGAAACTGATGCCAGCTCTACTTTCTACTTCCAACTGACTGAACAGCTTTTAAAACTCTTTTACTACATTGATTCTTCTAGCTGTCCATGCACACTGTGTCTTATAACGTTATTCAATTGATCTACAGTTTTGAGGGCCAAAGTGGATCTCTAGAGAGAAGGAGAATAATTGGCCAAGTTTATCAGTCATGCCAGATAAACTTCTACAATTCAGAGTGAACTCTTGTGAGTGGAGTTGGAGAAAGGAGTAATCTGGAACTTTTGAGTGTCTCATTGATGGGAGAATAGACTGAAGAAGCCCCTGTTTGGTGGTCCAATTTTTCAGTGATCACAGTGATCACACTTAAGTTACTGAAGCATATCTATTAATCTGCATGCTACATAATGAATAAAGTGATGAAAAAATCTTGATTCAAACCACAAAATGATTTATTTGAGTTAAAGATGGTTGTTGTTATTGTTGTTGCTGTTTTGTTTGGTTTGATTTGGTTTGGTTTTGAATTTAGCTGTGGTTTGCTAGAGTGCACTTTTTGTCCAGAAATTCTCAATCAACACTTTTGTAGATTTCTGTCTTTTGTGTGCATTCAGGCTGCAATCTGAAAGTAAGTTTCAAGTTGAATTAATGTAGCTACTAGATATGCTCAGAGTCTGTCAAGTAAGGAAAGTCATACCATAACCTTAGCTTTGCCTGTGAGTTTACAGTAAAGTTCGGCCATGGAAAAATATGATTTGCTTGTGTCAAACATAGAATCTAAATAACTGTGACTTACAGAAGCTAATTCTACCACTCAGATTTGTGAATTCATTTCAAAAAGAATAGAAATAATTAACTTATATCCCAGGAGAAAAGGGAAGAATAGCAACTCCTATACAGGTAAATGTTTAATTAGACTTTTTGCATGTGCAAAGACACAAAAACAAACAAGCAAACAAAAACAACTACAAGTCAAAAGTCACTTCATCTTAACAAGTCCCATTTTCTTTAAGAAACATATTATGGATAGATGAGCATTTGTGGAAGTTACACTTCAAACTTAGCTGCTCTTAAATCTAGAAACAATGCCTCAAAGATGATTTGGTGGTCAGCTCCCTTAAAGACTCTGGATGTGCATCTCATGTTTAACTATTTATCTCTAAGTGATGTAACAGATCTGAGGATGAATATATGAACCAATGCTATGAGGGCTGAGGGGGAGAAGTTCCTAACAGTTTATTAAGATAAAAACAACACTGATATGGTTTGGGTTTTTCACGGTAGCACACACACAAAAAAAAGTAACATCATTGGAAATTCCCTTCAGTAGTAATTATTATGGATAGATATGAACACTTTAAATTGTATAGCAAATAATAATTTCATAGTCCCTATGACAGGTATATATCTCAGTCATTTCTCTATTTATACAGTACTATAGATGGACATTGTATTACTTTTAGTGTATTTAATTCTCCACCTTTGAAAAATAGGTATGTCTGACAACCCAGATCATGTTCCATCTTTAGAGTTTCATATTACCACATCAGAAAAAGAACTGGGCCAACATAGTGGAAAGTAGCAAGCATATTCATCATTTTCCATATAATGAGACAGATAATATTCATTTTCTACTCTTCAGCATTGCCCTGAGGTATGGCAAAAGATTGCCACACTCATATGAGGCCAGACTTCTCTGTGAAGAGGACCAGTCATCCTTCCCTACTTCCCCAGGGAGAGGAACTTCAACAGTCCTCATGTAGTCCCACCAAAAAACAGATTAAAAAAAAAAAAAAGACTGGGGCATTTCTAAGACTCAGGTTTTAGGTGGTTTGTTCCCAGCAGGGTATTCAGAATTATGCTGAAAATTCTGTAGTTCCCAATAAAGTCCATCAGGATGGTAAGCTACCTCCAACTAAAAAACAAACCAA
>NC_089873.1:28605000-28607500 GCF_040182565.1 Anser cygnoides
AAAGAGAGAGAGAAAGAAAGAGAGAGAGAGAGAAAGAGAGAGAGAAAAAGAAAGAAAGAGAAAGAAAGAAAGAAAGAAAGAAAGAAAGAAAGAAAGAAAGAAAGAAAGAAAGAAAGAAAGAAAGAAAGAAAAATAAAAAGAAACTGGTTAACAAATTGATTTGAGAAATGAGCAATGAGCATAGAATAATAGCTATAATTTTGCTGTTCTACAATAAAATAAAGTTGCAGAGACAACACAAAGGGACGTAGAAAGGAACAAAGAGAAAAAATGTTTTGGCTGCTTTTAGAAAGTTACGCGTGTTGTCATGCTGGGCATGCTGAGCACATCACAAGGTGTGCTGACACTAAAGTCACATATTTCATCAACTCAAAGAGAAGCAATATTGTTCTGTTACTCACTCATGTGAGTATAGAGAGAGGATTCTTTTTCTGGTTCTTCCAGTTAATAGTTTTACAGGTTTTGTGAAAGTAGTTATTCCAATATTTTGTTATTATATATATATTACAGTATTCCAGTTATTGCAGTACTATAAACATAGATGTTCACAAAACATTAGTTGGTCTTAATTTCATCTCACTAGTACATTCCAACCATGCCCTAAAACTCCTTCATGTGTCGAGCATGTGTACATATCACTACACTGAAGTGCATCACGAGAATCGGGCCTAAATGACATATACTGAAATCATTACACTGATATGGTGATGTGAAGAGATCTTTTCAGCAATCTCATTTGTCAACTAAAAATAAAAGGAAAAAGAAAGCTCATCTCATTTACAGGTAATATCTCTGTTGTTACAAGATTTTGCACATCTGAAAGAATTCTGAAGATTAGCAGAACATCACACCCATCTGAAAGTCTGACGAAAACACTGCAATCACCCCATCCACCAAAGGCCATACCAAATACCAAAGGCCATTTCAGTCTTTTCCTTAATCATTTCCTTTCTTTTTTTCTTTAAAAAGAAAAAAAATCTCTTAAAAAAAAAAGAAGAAAAAAAAACTTTAAAAGTAAAAAAAAGAGCCAAGAATGTTGCCAGGACGCCCATGTCCTTTATAGATCAACATAGTGTTTCAAAGGAGAACAGGAGTGAAATGAGGAGTATGGGAGTGTTATGATCTTCAATCCATGTGGGTAGGTTAACAAAGACAGTGAGCATGGCTAACACTGAAAAAGAGACAGGAAGAAATGTTGCCTTTTATGTGTCTTAGAAGATCATGTAATTTTGTCCCCACCTACTTCCCACCTGCTTAATAGGACACCTGAGAGTGAAAGAATTTGTTGTGAAATATGAATCATTGATATTACCCTGCTCTGCAGAAAACAAGGATAGTTCAGGGCAAGTTACACTAACCAAAATGTGGATATGAAAATTATTCTAAGTGGACTCTGGAACCACAGTTCCTTTCAGAATTACCATATACAACAGCTTTCTCTGTCTTTGCATTTTTATACATTTTTTCTAAACAAGATCATTTTATAATTTTATGAATCTGTAAAATGATCAATAATCTAAGAGTTCTGCTTAATATCCTCAAAAAAAAAAAAAATGTTCAGTCGACCATTTGAACATGTATTATCTAAACCCATGACTTTAAAAGAAGACCTATCAGCTCTTCTTGGGTGCTCTTTGTATTGTGTGTGTCTGTTAAATCTTTGCCATAGTGTAATGAAAAATTTTGAAACAAATATTCATGTAGATGTCTGCTATAGGATCTGTAACAGCGACCTGAAATGCAGTCAAAGAGCCTGGCCCTGTGATCATCATTATAGGAACATAATGGACCCATCATGAGAGAAAACAGTTGCACTTATGTGCTGTGAAAAAAAAAAAAAAAAAAGTTGCATTCTGGAAGACAGAGATATCTATACTGACAAGCATAAAATCAGAACACTATACAAGACTTTCTTCCGGGGGGGAATCAATAATAGTCCAGTCTGTAGAACACCACAAACTAAAAAGTGAAAGGAGATGTTACGTTCTTTATAAATAGCTGATGGAAATTATCACTAAAGAAGGAGAAGAGTTGTAGTACCATATTAGCATAAGAAAGATAGGCATAATCCATCAGTGAACAAATTCAGTCTGGAATCTAGAGAATGGTGCAAAACCTTCATAGGAAAAGGTACTGAAACACCAGCCAACTGTAGTAATGGGGAAAAGAAATCTAATTGAAAGTAATCTGCTTCTTGGTATGTTTTAAAGAAATCTTGACTGAGGCTCAGCTCCAGATGTAGACACTTGCATATCCACATGTAGGAAAGATACCTAAGCTTTCACTGCAGCTAGTGCAGATCTGGGTTTTGACTCAGTTGATTCTAGCATAATTTGAGGTAACATAGAGTAACCCATTTGTCCTCCAGAAGGATATTTTCTCATGGAGTTTCTATGTCACCCTTACAAGCCTTTGTCTTAATGTCCTAGATAGGACATCTCAAATGGAAATAGCTGCTTAAGTTTAGGTAACCATATGTAGTCTAACTGACATCCTGCCC
>NC_089873.1:28612500-28632500 GCF_040182565.1 Anser cygnoides
ATGTTTGGCATTCTTTTCTGACTTCACAGGATTTTATTTAGATACCAATAAAAAACTCCTTTTTTCATCATGCAATCAACATTTAATTTAACCAAAGATATTCCTGAAGCACTTTTTTTTTTTTTAATATCTTCCTTGAAATCATGAAGAAAAATTCAGGTGAAGCAAACACATAAGTTTAAAGACCAATGGTGCCTTTTTTGATTTATTTTATTTTAAATATAATTTGTTTAAAGCTTTCAGGAACAAACCTGATATATCAAATATTTGTTGTGTTATGTGTAACTTAATGCATGCATTCACAACTAATTCCACAATAGTTTCCTGGGGAAAACAGGGAAAAATATCACCTTTTAACAAACTTGGAAAGTAAGGTGTCATTGCTGTGGTTTGCATTAGTAAGTGCCAGCATTAAGATTGATTATTGAATGAAAGGTCATATGGGCAGTATCTCACATGAAGAACTTGAAGAAATATACTCATATTCCACCCAGTCATCTCTGCATCCCTGCCACTGGCAAAAAAAGAAGAAAAAATCCAAATAAACAAAATTGGTGAGCCTTGTAATGTGACCTGAAAGTGAACAACCTTGGGCTTGTGAGATCATCAGGGAAGTGAATTAAGGGTCCAATAAACCTTCACTAAGAACACATTGCTTCCTATTCCCTGTAGTTTGAAACTAGAAGCTGTTAACAGAAAGTGCCCCCACAGAATCAGCCTGTAACTACTCATCCCTTAACAGTTCTCCAGCGCCCTGTGAAATGTGCAAACATGCTTGACTGTGCAGCAGGTCTGGAGAAGGCACAAACCACTTAGTAGAGTTCTGATCAATCTGCGAGGCAGAAATGTGTGCAGCATCTGCCCAAGCAGCTTGTTGTCTCGTTTCAGCTGAAGAGCACTGGGGAATCTACAAGCTTTACTTTCTCTGCCATGTCGCTTCAGACTTGGGGATCTGAAGATATGCAAATGGTTTGGACAAGCAAACACAGTGCCAAAGATGTATTCATAGCAAATCATGCTAAAGAATGCCAGTTACAGTGTCATTGTGAAGGATTCTCTTAAAAGATAAGCAAACTAAAATAATAACGGAAAACATCTCAAAAATATTTCACATATGGTTTAATTCAACCAGTTTGTGTATATACAGATCAGCCTTGGAGGCAATATGAGTGAGTGTAGTCTAGAAACTCTGCGGCTGAGCCAGCAAGGCTTTGTGTTCAAAGTAATATGCATGTGCTGAGGGGGCTGCTTAGGACCATCTACATATGCTGAAAGACAGGGCATATTACATCAAATACAGTGTAGAGTAAACCCAGCTATATGGATGCTAGCCTGGAGCTGGCTCCCATCCAGAAAGCTTGGAGCATGGGAAGAGAAGCTTAGGTCTATACGCACCCATCTATATAGACATTTCCCTAAATCCTCATTTTCAAGTCAGGAGTAAGAACCTGCTGAGTTTTGAGATTCTACTCATTTTTCCAAATGGCCTTAAGTATCTAAAAATATTGATCAGCCATGACACAGATAAAACACTACGTCCTCTGCTTTCCTCTGACATCTTGTGTTTTATCCATGAATTGTAATGACAAAATAGATAAAATTTTAGTTTTGTTAGGGAACTCCAGCAACAACAAAGTGCCTTAAAGAAAAAGAAAAGAAAAGAAAAAAAAGGAACAGATAGAATGTCATAAAACATTACTAAGTTTCTCAAGTTAAAAAGGAAGTCCACATAAAAAGAAGTGATACTATTTAGTAACAAAAAATTATGAGAAGTTAAAATGTAAACCAGAATCTGCACACCTCACACTCAAACATTCAGTTAAGAACATGAAATCTTTTCCTCCAAAATCTTCCAGGGAAATAGGTATTTTCCTCTCTAGGTCATGACTGTATGCTTTCACCCATTTTGCTGCTTACAATAGGTCTTTCTAATTCTTTCTGAAGCAAAACTTGTCTTTGGAAGTGCCCACAGCAAATTCTACTTGGAGGGCAGTCTTCTCAACAATACTTTTTTCTGTTCAACAGAGGGGGTTCTCTGTCTGGAGGACTTTCCACAGGATCTTGAAATACCTCTCTGTTGTATTCGTGAGCTCAGCTTTTCCTATTAGTTGGCCACTAAGCATTTTCCTTCCTTAAAAAAAAAAAAAAATAGTTTTTATTATGTTTGTCTTTCATTTTTGCACTTTTCACTAACAAGTGCTTGGATTAAGTTTTATTTTACTTTTGTTGCTTTAAAACTCCAAAGCATGAACACCATTCTGCTTATCTATTTTCTATTTGATTATTCTGCTATTCTTAATCAGAAAAACACCAAGCTTAATTGTAAATTTTCACTACCATTGCCGGTTGTTGGAAATTATGAACACTAAAATAGCACAAATTAAATAGTTTTCTAGAGCTTCATCACTGTGATTACTTTTAAGCCATATGGAAAAAAAAAAAGTATTTAGTCATAGTGGATTAATTTTTGATCTTCACTAAGTAATATTAGATGCCTTCAGAACCTATGCTACTTTGGTCTAGGCCAGTTCTAACTGCACTGCATTTTGACAGTTGTCCTATGACCATTGTTAAAACCAGGTCTATGATCCTGAAAGTACAGTTGTTGGTGTGGCAGAAGAAAGAGCTCTGAAAAGTGATTTCTCCTTTTCCAGAGCATGTTTGGTGTACCAATTACAAAAAAAGTGGCAGTCATCAGGAGGGCTGCAAATCAGCAAGGTAGGCAGAAAGTGGAAGGGCTGTGCTTCCTTCAACTGCTTATGACAAAACACCTCCAAGATGAAAAATCTCTATTATGATCAAATCTCTATTCAGTATGTGCATATGGTCCTTCTGTATTTCTCAGAAATTCCCTCAAAGCATTTCTTGATAAATGACAACTGCCAAACAACTTAGTTCTTGTTATATAAAAAGTTGTGAGGAGAATGGGATTCTTCAGAGTGTCCTGTTGAATCCAACAGGACTGCAACAGAGTAGGAGTTCATATAGACTTCATATAGGCTGTAGATTGAAGAAGAAAAGATCGAGTAGTGTTCTCACAGAATCATCTAGGTTGGAAGAGACCTCCAAGATCATCTAGTCCAACCTCTGACCTAACACTAACAAGTCCTCCACTAAACCATATCACTAAGCTCTAAATCTAAATGTCTTTTAAAGACCTCGAGGGATGGTGACTGAACCACTTCCCTGAGCAGCCCATTCCAATGCCTAACAACCCTTTCAGTCAAAAAGGTCTTCCTAATATCCAGCCTAAACCTCCCCTAGTGCAACTTTAGCCCATTCCCCCTCGTCCTGTCACCGGGCACGTGGGAGAATAGACCAACCCCCACCTCGCTACAGCCTCCTTTAAGGTACCTGTAGAGTGCGATAAGGTCGCTCCTGAGCCTCCTCTTCTCCAGGTTGAACAACCCCAGCTCCCTCAGCCGCTCATTGTAAGACTTGTTCTCCAGACCCCACATCAGCTTCGTTGCCCATCTCTGGACTCTCTCGAGCACCTCCATGTCCTTCTTGTAGCAAGGAGCCCAAAACTGAACACAGTACTCGAGGTGTGGCCTCACCAGAGCCAAGTAAAGGGGGACAATCACCTCCCTAGCCCTGCTGGCCGCACTGCTTCTTATGCAAGCCAGGATGCTGTTGGCCTTCTCGGCCACCTGAGCACACTGCTGGCTCATATTCAGCCAACTATCAACCAACACTCCCAGGTCCTTCTCTGTCAGGCAGCTTCCTAACCACTCATCTCCCAGCCTGTAGCACTGCTTGGGGTTGTTGTGCCCCAAGTCCAGACCCGGCACTTGGCCTTGTTGAACTTCATACAGATGGCCTCAGCCCATCGGTCCAGCCTATCCAGACCCTCCTGCAGAGCCTTCCTACCCTCGAGCAGATCGACACATGCACCTAACTTGGTGTCGTCTGCAAACTTACTGAGGGTGCACTCAATCCCCTCATCCAGATCATCGATAAAGATATTAAAGAAGACTGGCCCCAGTACTGAGCCCTGGGGGACTCCACTAGTGACCGGCCTCCAACTGGATTTAACTTCATTCACCACGACTCTTTGGGACCAGCTACCCAGCCAGTTTCTAACCCAACAAAGTGTACACCAGTCCAAGCCACAAGCAGCCAGATTCTTGAGGAGAATGCTGTGGGAAATGGTGTCAAAAGCCTTACTGAAGTCAAGGTAAACCACATCCACAGCCTTTCCCTCATCCACCAAGCGTGTCACTTTGTCATAGAAGGAGATCAGGTTCGCCAGCACGACCTGCCTTTCTCGCTGTTAGCAACAACTGCAGTTTAGCCACTGATTGCAAGGAGCTCTGATTTTCACTCTTCAGACCTTCATATACTCACTGGTGTATTTAAGAATGGTTTTCAATTAAACAGGTTAGACAGTTGTTTGGCAGGATTAGGGCTTCTTTAAAAAGCAGTTATGGTTGAAACCCCCATTCCCCTTCTTCCAATGCATTGATTCTTGACAACCTTAATGGCTAGTTTGACAACTTCAAAGCTTTAATCCTCCATAGTATATATATTTTTTTAACTAGAAGAAACTGTTGACAATATCTCTCCACCTGCATACTAATGGAGTATGCCTAAACTCAGTGTCGTGAACAGAGAGAGTTTTGGTGGGGTTGACAATACTTGTTGACAGCTGAACTGATATCATTACATGCATTTTTACATGGGTTGTTGAATATGAATGGCTTGTGGACACACAATAATCTTATACATGAATCTATAACTTACTCATAAACAATATTCTGATATTGAAATTAAAACCTTCAGGAATGGCATTTGCTCTTGGGGAAATATTTGTTGAGTAAAAAAGTTTTTCAGGGTTATATTTAAATAATACACTTACTGTGTCCACTTCCTCCCCTTTTGCTTAGGCATTCTTTAAATAAGTCAAGAGATGCCCCTTTTGTATTAGGAACATTTAACATACACCCCAGGCAATAGATGCTACCAATGACATTTTGAACTGATATCAGGGAGCCACTCAAATTGGTGCCAAGAGGAAGACTGTATTTGGGAAGAGGGAGAAGAGGGGATTATATTTAGCAAGGCTTTTACAAAGAGTTATATGCAAAAAGGTGGCTCAGATACATCAATTCAGAGAAAGTCCTGCATAAATGATGTTCTTTAGGTCACAAGACTGCCTGTGATAACAGTGATGTTAATGAGGGTAAGAAGAAACAGGGATGGAGTTTGTTAGGGGACATTAATAGTTCACTAAGTCTCTTATTTAACATATATAAATACTTTTGAGGCACTGGCCTTTTTTCTTACATGGCTGCAGCTGCACTGGGGCCAGTTTAATAAAGAGCTAATGCACCTCAAGTGCCTACAGGGTACTGGGCAGTCCATTCCGTTATTAAAAATGAATCTTTTTGCAGGTTTCTTGGCTCACATCAATACACAGTGTCCCTTCCAGTACAGTTAGTCTACTGAACCCAGATTTATTTCCCTGCATAGAGTATATTAATATATCTGCTACTACTTATCTGCTACCTATTTACCAGATAAAGCAGTATTACCCATTGGCTGTCTGTCCTCAAGAGTTAATTTGTAAACTTTTCCTCACCATAACTGAATAAATTAATCAGTAATTTCTGCTGATCCTAGCCTGTTGTACTATCCTCTCTGCAGTGCTGCTGACCTCTGCTTATTGCACATCTCCCAATACCCACCTTCAGCCTACTTCTCCAATTTCACTTATTAGCAGGTGCCTCCCTCTCATACAGGTTTTCTTTTCTGGGCTTCTGTGTTTCACTGCCTTCTCTCTCAGCCTTAGAGCCAACCTGGATAGTCAGAAAAGATGATGTAAGACACTTTTTACTTAGCCAATTCACTGCACATTATTACAAGGTAGGAAGGTCCAACTCAAACTGATATTTCTCCAGAAAAAAAAAAAAAATCAAGATAAAATCTTAGATGTGAATTGTCAAATTCACTCTGTCTGGATGGATGTCTGAGTTATAATAAGAAATAGAAAATGTGTAGTCAGAACAATGAAGAAAACCACATTAGGCAAAAATGAATAGGGTGCCAAGGGTCTTACATGAGGGCAATTCACAACCAGTGCTCAAAGTGCAATGGATGGGGATATTGAGTAATAGGAAGATAAAGATCTAAATACAGATATTTAACCTCTGAAGGCCTTCAAGGGGCTTGTTCTATAGAAGCTAGATTATAGCTATATAAAGCTTAGACAGAAATGAACTCTGGCACTGTCAGAGGGTTTTTCTTTTTTCTTTTCTTTTTTTTTTTTTTTAAAGGTTAAGTCATTTTTACGAATACCAGTGAAAATGAAGTCAGTACAACATTGAAATGAAGAGAACTGAACGGAATGAATGAGATGGTCATCTTTCCAAGAAGAACATAAGGGAAAAAAAAAAAAAAAAGCAGTATTGAGATTAATTTCTTAAAAACGGCATTTATAGTCTTTAAGTGAGTAGGTCCAAGGACCTTTATAAGGGGAGCAGCTTTTCTCCTAACATTTTAGTGGGATGCACAGAATATCCCAGATATTAAGTTTGTGTTTCACTACAGATTGTCTTTCCCAATGTATGATTAATTAGCCTTTGTTATCACAAAGCCTATTAGTACCTCATTAACAATCACATGGCAGAAACAGTGGACCAGTTAATAGGTTTGTGTACTACTTTACATCCAGGCAACCTTCTGTCTGGGTGTGGCACAGGCTGAATTTGAGTGGGTACATAGTTTGTGGTCTTCTGCACAGCAGACAGAATTTCAGACATGATGCTTCTCTGGTGATGTAATCAAACTGCAGAGAGACTAAAAATGCACCAGCATCTGCTGGAAACAGCAGGGCACTGGGAGATAGTAGTACAGGCAAGAAGAATAGGCGTATCTCAAGAAGAACTGTTAAAATAGAGTTTTTTGGATGCTAACAGCTCCAACTGTGTGAACTATGAGAATGAAAAATATGGGATGTACATTCTACCATCCTCCTATGGTATTTCTCGGTTGTAGAGCCTTATTCAACATCAGATTCTCTTTAATTTCTCATAATGATGTTGTTTTGCAGTAAAACAACAGTAGTTCGTCTAATTTTCTGTTCAAAATTCTCAGGTTTTTAATATGAACCTAAAATATTAAAAAATAAAAGTTAAAAAAAAAAGGGGGTTTTAAAAT
Organism: Anser cygnoides; assembly: GCF_040182565.1. NCBI lineage: Eukaryota > Metazoa > Chordata > Aves > Anseriformes > Anatidae > Anser > Anser cygnoides. The sequence continues at coordinate 28,619,659 of NC_089873.1, forward strand.
GTAATGTAGGTCTTCTGTGAAAAATACTCCAGCACCTGGTGTTATTACTGAATATGGATACAAATCTGGGGTTTAAATTCACAGGCTCACTTGCTTGGAGGCACGTGCTACGAACTCTTTGTGACTTGATTCTTATATTGGTAGAAGTAAAGAGTTCAGGCATCATTTTCATTATGGATAGCATACTGGGGTAGGAAATTAAGTGATTCCCTATCATTTTGCCTTGTGAATTCCCTTGTGTTTGTAGAGATCCTCCTGCTTTCTTTTAATTTATGTAAAGTGCTATTAAACAAATCACTGCATATGACGATAACATAATGCACTCATATATTTTTGTTGTGATTCTGAAAATTACAGAAAGTAACGGTATAGCTAATCTGTTATAATTTTTAATTAAATATAATTTGTAATTACAAATTGATATTCCCAATCCAATCTCTCTCATGCTGATATTCCCTTGTGTATGCTTCCAAAAACTGCACAGAATAATCTGTTTGGCACTACCCATATTCAATCTGTTGTGTGTTACATATAATATTTTGATGCTGACTAAAATGCACATTGAGAAACATGTAACAAAATGCAAATATAAAGCATGAAAAGTTATCAGCTTAATTTAGCAAGTCAGAAAGATATAGCAGAAGTTTTGCTTCCCAAGCCTCTTAAAGACAAACATTGAAAAATACTGTGCTTTTTATTTTCTATAAAAGACGCAATATATAACATTCAAGTAGGGGTTTCAAATCTAACTCTAGATTTACTTCTCAGAGTACAGCAGAGTCTCTGAAGCAGACAGAAAGTCCTGCTATCAGTCCTACTGAAGATTTAATAACTGTTGCATTTGTGTTGTCCAGTCTCTGTTTTACTAGGCTGGGATAGTTGAAGCAGAAACTTAACATTAGTAGAAACAGAGCTACAGGGTACATGGGTTCTCTTGGATATCCAAAGTTAACATTTTTTTCTGTTTGGTTGGTTTGTTTGTTTGTTTTGTGCAGTAGATCTGTATTGACTTACTTTTTTCCTGTTTAATAGTTGTGTTGACTCCATCTGACATTATAAGGCCCTTGCTACTCAACCCTAATCTTCAAAGGGAGTGGTCACACATTTAAAAATGCACAGGTGATTTCTCCTTCCCCCCCCCCAAAAAAAAACCTTTTACTGGGCTTGCTGAATGTCCAGAAGTATCATCAGCTCAAAGGTCTTAATCAGAAACCTCCAAAAGATTTTTGAAGAGCAGCAGGTTCCTACAGAGGAGTAGGAATAGGAGCACATCATCTGGAGAAAACTTTCTGTAGATATGCATATGCTGGAATCGACCTGCAAGAGGATGGATATGAGTAAAGCAAACTGAAGCTGTGGGAATTAAGCCCATGTATGTAACTTGAGTTACTGTTATACCAGTTCAAAGAGACAGTTCCCTGAACATTTACCATTTCTGGTTGCTGAAGTTACATACCTTAACTGCAAAAAGCAATTCTATCAACCTCAGAAACTCTGGTTTAGAAACAAAATGCTCTCTGGATGATGCTGCAAGTAAACTCTCCACAAGAACTACTGACCTGAGCTTCTAACATTGTTTTTACATCATGATTCTGGAAACTGTAATGTTTTCCAACAGGTGAGAAATAAACTAGTTTGTATCCCAGAAGAGACAAGCCTTCCCCCACCCCCAACAAACACACATTTTTTTTTAATTATTATTTAGAAAAAAAAAAAATGCTTTTAATGTAGCTGGAAAGAGCTCTGCACTCTGGGCCAGGTTGAAGAGTCGAAGTGTCTATGATGTTTCACTGCCTGACAAGTGCAGAGCAAGGCAAGAGACTCATCCAGACAGGCTGCAGCATACAGACAATTTTGCATGTTGCTGAAATGACAACACATGTACACCTCTTCCTCTCAGACTCTTAAGGTTCTTAAGCCTTAGAGGTGGCAAGAGATATATGATTCTTCCTGGGACAGAGAAGAAACTAGGCAATTTCTTGACACCTTGCCACCACCATTGTGCTGGTAGGTAAGGGGAAACCTTCCCTACCAAACCCTTCAAGGTGATATTGTGGGCAAGATGTAAAAAGGACTTCAAATTATTTATTTCCTTCCTCCTTATGCTGCAGATCTGAGTGTTCATATGTTCCTTTTTTTCTAATTTTTGTTCACCCAAAACACAATGTGTGAAATTAAGATCTCTTTGGTATTTTTATTGGTCTTTTAGAAAAGAAAACATGATCAATTACCACATCAAAATGCAGTTTGTAATTACCCCTTTTGGGGAAAGGCAAAAAGGGCTATAAAAATGGTCCTTGTAATAGAAATGATAATCGGACAGGGTGCTGTAATATTTGTGGATTTATTTTTCCATATTGGCCTGAATTCTTAAGTACGTAGAAAAATATATATGACATACAAAATTCCTGATGTCAAAAGTCATTGCTTAATTCTTATCAGATGTATTACACATTCTGAGCAGTTTAATCCTATTTTTGGAGCTTGTACACCAAAATCTGTTGCTCTGTTGCTACTTGCAGTTTACTAGTCTTGTTTTGATCCCAACATGACAATCATCTATGGATAGTCTGATCTGGAAAAATAGACAGTGATGTACTTAGAATGTGTCAGCTTGTGGGACTCAAATAACAAAGCACTGCCATGTGAAAAGAGATTCCTTCCTCCCAAGGTGTCATGCCCTTCATCATTAGGGACTTTTGTGAGCCACTAGGTAGCCACAGGTATGCTGTGTTCTGAGGAGTGGATCTAGAGTTAAATTTGGAATCCTACTTGAATATTCTTTATTCCATCTGTTATAGAAAATAAAAAGCACAGTCTCCCCAGTTACTCATCCCCAAATACTTCAATATTTTTGAAGTATTTGTCAGGCAAATATGACCTCAAAGAATATCTTGCAGGACTGTGAAGCTCATGGATGCTACAGATAACACCAGAGCTTGTCTGAGATGTTTTGAGAATTTCTGTCATTTTGATGCACAGAATACTTAGCTTTTTACAGTTGGGTGGTCTGTCAATGTGACTTTGTATTGAGACTATACGACACCAAGAGAAGCACGAATGTTTCAACCAAAAAAAAGAAAAAAAATAAAAAGATTTTACCTTTTCTTTTGGTTATGATCTAAGTAAAACCCCAGTCTAAACAATAGGAAGTGAGAATGGGAAGTGACCTCAAAGGCTATTTTACATCCAGTTCTTGCACAGGGCCATAGAGCTGCTGCTGCTCTTTTCATCTCTAGCAGTTTTTTTTGTTTGTTTGTTTTTTTCTTTCTTTGACTTCCTTACTTACCTGATATCTTTAGATTTTATACCATGAAATCCAGACCTGACATACTTTCTCCCTCTCCCTCTCTCCTCATCTCTATTGGCTGCCCCTCTGCTTCCTTGTGAAATGTTCCCCATATCCTGCCATGAAACTCACACCCTTCTGTACCTCTTGTTCCCATAAATGTGTTCACCTTCATGTAACTTCTAATTAAAGCAATCCTTGGTTTCTGGTACTCACTGCGGATTGCTTAGTCACCGTGTAAGAGTGACTTTCAGGAATAAATGGTGGAAGAATGAAAGCAGGGGAAGTTTGGGAATGGACAGAAGTTGGGAGGAAGTTTGTCTTCTAGTGAGAAAAAGAAAGAGACCACCAAGATCATCCTGGTGCTTTCCATATGGCACTGATTTGACCAGTCTTGAGAAAGATACTTGAGAAATGAAGGGCTTTCACATTTCATGGTGGGGGTGCAGCAAGGAGAAAATAGTGAGCTAATTTGTGTAGTATTTGTCAGCCAAAAGAAGAGGTAAAAGTAAACAATATGCTGGAAAAGTATAAATATGATTATGCAATAGTAGTTTGAGGAAATTATCCTATCACAGTCCAAGAGGCCATATTAAGAAAACTGCCCAGTGCAGGTCACCCTGTTATAAAACAGGATGTTACAAAAACGGAGAAGGTGCAGCTAAGGGCAAGCAGAGTGCCACAGCAATGTGATGATCTTGGTTAGATGGAAAGTTTAGAGAAACAAGATCTGCAGACTAGGGAAAAGAAGTAAGATTGAGTGAACTCTGCCGGAGTATTCTTCTTCAGTAGGTATAACAGTTTCAAAGACAACATCTACGAGAGGATATTTAAACCACTACAAATGTAGAGTGCAAACTTGAGCAATGGCACTGTCATTTAGATATACTGGTTTATTCAATGTACAGTAAATAACACACAGAACATGAATAATGATAAAATGGATTTAAGTGGCTTAAGATAAAGCCAATTAGATAGAGAAGGGTTTTCCCAATTCCAAAAGAGTAAACGAACATTTTATGAGCATCTCTCACAAATCTTTTTCAAAACCTGTGTGGTCATATATCTAGCCAATCTCTCAGTAAAATTTGGCTTTACAATGGGCCAAAAATGAATCAGAAAATGTTAAATATGTATAGAAAAGAATAGGTGGTCAGGCTTTTGTGGTGATGGCTGTATAATTCAGTTCTTTCCAAAATAATAATGTGATCCTCTCCCCGTTTTTTTCTCCAAAAAATATAGCAGACAATGGAGTACTGCATGAGCATTATATATGAATATATATTTATTTGCACACATACTGTAGTATTGAGTCTGCAATCAAAAAATAAAAGCCTACTCCATTTCTCCTTTGTCAGGCAATTTTATTCAGTAGAAATATTGTTGGTTTCATGCTTTACAGCAATTTAAATTTGAATGAATATAAAAATTTTCATGGGAATAAGTATTAGTCCAAATTATTTTTACACCATTTAGAACTGCCATTGATAATCATAGCAGACTTTTAATCTGTATTTTTTAAACATCTACACTTTGGAGCAATGTCAGTATCCACTCAGTAGAGGATATCCATCAAGGACATAGATATGTGACCCTAGAAATACAGTGCCAGCCCAAAGGACAGGAGGTATTCAGTAAATTGTTTCAACATTCTCTTTTCACCAAGCAAGCTACATTCTTTCTCTGTGCTGGATCCCTGATAATTAGTCTCATCTATTTGTAATATGTTCAAGCTACAGGGATTCAGTATGACTCAGGTGTGGGGAGAAAATATTTAATTTGTCTTTAAATTTGTATTTTTTTTTCATGTATAATTTCGTGCAAAATGCTTAGTTTATAAAATAAGTTTTAAAAGTGAATGAAATAGTGTTGCATTTAGAGAAAAACATTAGATTAACTCATATAGTTAGATGTTTCTGCAATAAGTATCAGGGAAAAAATATTAAAATGAATTACATTTCATTTTGTGCTTGGAAATTAGGTACTGGAATGGTATGGAAGTAGGTCAGAATACAAGAGAACTCATATGTTTGGGGAGAAAAAGTGATCACTTAGGAATCCATGGTGTGCATCTGAAAATCCCATTAGAGACTGTCAAGCTGCATTGGTCAGACAAAAAGAATATGAAATGGGACCAATTAATACTGATGCTGTTGAATGCATGGCAATAGCTTCTAGCTCCTGATTTACAGAGGAGAATACAATTGAGTGGAAATGATTTTGATACATTTACATTTGTGGCTATAAGTCATACTGTGTATAAAGAGATCTAGCAAATACAGAGTAGTGTCTACGTCCCTCGATTCTGAGTCAAGAGTCTGGGATAATATTGTTGGCTCTGCCATTGATCTTTTTGAAGACCTTGACCAGATCACTTCCTTGCAAATGTTTCAGGTACTGATTTTGCTATGTCTAACTCAGCTGTAAGCCTCCACAGTCTTCAGGAGAAAGGCTATGTCATTGTATGTTCGTACAGTCTGCAGCAGAATGAGCCTGTGATCTTCTCTAGGGAGAATTTAAGTACCACAAAATCCTTATTTTCCAGTGTGACCAGATACTTGGTCAGTGGCTGAAATGACCACTCTGCAGGTGGCCAGTCAGTCAAAGATTATGGAGCCACAGACATTGTCTTCATGCATACAGGAAGTCCATCACACAGTTATCTTTGTTATCATAGTATAGGGAAGATTATAGATAGCAAGGTAGATGTGACAGTAAGGAGCCCATTTTAGATCAGTGCCTGGTATATTTAAACTTTTTCTTCTGCTGATTTTCAGCCAGTGAGTTCTCCCTGGCAACCATCCCACTGGGAGACGGGCTGTTGTAGTGACACTGCTGCCTGTTGTGGGCAGACTGCATGTTTTGTAGTACATCATTGCTATAGCTCCTGCACAGACATTGCCACACATAATACCTGTGATGTGGCACTCCAACCTCACAGAGCTGCAGCAAACATGGGTTGATAATGGAGATTAAACCATGACATTTCTGAAGGGTTTGATTTTAATAACAGATTAGGAGCATTTTACTGAGGCAAAACACACACACCATCTCTTTCCTTTATCCTCTCTTTTTGGAGGGCTAGTTGTTTAGGAGGAGAAGGGCTGCACCTAGCCTTTCATTTACCAGCCAGTAAACTATTTCCATGTGGACTATCATGAGTGTGCTCAGGGAGATCAAGCCAAAAGGAATAAAAACTGAAGTGAAAGCAGCGCTATCCCAAAAGGGTACCTCTCCCTTCCCCGTACTCATAGGTTCTTCTGTTGGCTTGTCACTATAAACGGAAAAAGGTCATCTTGTTCTCTACTTTTTAATAGAGAAGAATAAGGTGTTCATATGTTGTCTGCTTAAAAAACATTCTGGTATTTATCAGCCACCAGCAACTTCTCAATTCTCTACTGAGAAACAGTTCAGTAGTTTGAATTTATCTCTCTTATTCAACACTAAAAGTAGCATAGGAGAGCCTAGAAGCAGTTAGGATATATGAAAGACTAATTTTTTGCATTAGCTCTCAGGTGATGATCAAACAGATCATCTACAAGTTTTTTGGCAAAGAAAAATGAAACTGATGTCTATATGATCAGGCATCACACTCTCTCTGCTTGGCTAGCTAACATCCTATTTTCATTGCATAAATTCTACATGGTTCCCTCTAAAGTGCACTCAAAGGCATGTAACATTCACTCTTCCTTCTTTTCCCCATGTTTATAGACAATCATGTTGTTTCTAAACAAGTTTCTTCCAGCCAAACTACAAGATGTGTCCGCAAGTGTGAATGTTGTTCTAACTGTCAAAAAAAGATTTTTTTGGACTCTTTAGTGAGCAGAGTTGGGTATTTTGGTTGCTACCATTGGCATGAAGCTATGCTTTGCACACTTGTTTTATAGCCACGAGTTTTGGTGCTCAGACTTAGGGTTTTGGTATCTCATTATGATTCTTGCATGCATGTAACAGCCCATTCACACTTCCAAAAAGCTGTACTTGTTTCTGTGGATGGGTAACTCAGCTGAACAGAAATAAAAATCCAAATCAAATAATGTTGTACTCCTAAAACCCAAACAAATACACTGTGTTATCTTCAAATGCAATCTTTTAAAAGAGGTCATATGTCTTGCAGTATCAAAGTAAACAGTAGTATGACTATGAACACCGATGAGGACACCAATACAAGTGCACAGGCCTCAGCGTGTGGCCATCTGCTCAGGCATGCAAGTGCATTTTCAGTGTTACTGGGCAGCTAATTGTGGCCAGACACTCAGCAAGTCATGTGGCTGTATAAGCAATTACAATGGACTCAAGAATGTCAGTCTGTAAGGTGTCACTCTCCACTTCTTGCACATTTAATGAAGAAACCCTGTTAATCACTTTCCAAATAGCCTTCTTTTGATTTTTCAACTTTCTGTTACAGTGATTTTTTTTTTTCCCTAAGAAATTTATTTTAAGGAACTAGAAAACTAAAAACATGATGATCATGAGACACTTAGGAAATCATAACGATTAAAAAGGGTAATCTCAATTAAAAGGAAAGCAATATAATTCAAAGAAAACAAAATAAAACCAAAACAAAAAACAAAATCCCTCTACCTTATCACCATTCCATGATTTTTCTTTTCTGGTGTAGATTTCTTGCACAAGTGTGAATACATTGCCAACATCTGTAATAACACAATACTGATTCACTCCAAACTGAGGATATAGATCACAATCTCCCTAGTTCTCTAACAAGTAGACTTTTCCTGTATAGAAAGATACTGACACAGTTACGTTGGATGCAAATCTAAAAGCAAGATAAGGTTTTGGATGTGAAAAACAAACTACAGCCCTTGCCCACTTATTAAATTTTGCTTGAATCTACTTTTCCTGACATTCCTTCCTTATTTTGCTATCATTTGTGCTCGTTAACCGATTAACGTTGGGTACAACAACACTTTTTTAATACATATCTTTCAAGAATAAAACATACTATTGATAGAATTTCTGTTTGAATGAAAGGAAAAAGAGCTGTTACGCTCCAGCTACATGAAGGAAAAGCAGATATATATAGACCATGTATGCTAATGACTAAGAGGTGTTGATTAGCAGCATACTTTTATTTCACACAAAGATGTGTGAACCTTTCATAACAAAACTTGTAAGAAAGCAGAAGTTGCCTCATTTATTCATTTGGTTATTAAAGTGAAACCGTCAGCAGTTTGCCAAAGTCAAACTAACTTTCTGCACATCTCATAGTCTTTCAGGTTAGGGCAGGTGAGCTTGGCATCATTTCTTCTCTTCTCCCTTGCTCCTGTCCCCAGTAGACATTACAGTACATATTTTACCACCTATTAAAATATGTGCCTTTAAAATAAGCAGTCCAAATGTTGCTCATCTCTCCATCAGCCCAGCAGGGTACAGTTTGGTGACTTAGCAAATGGTCCTTACCCATCAGTCAACAGAAGATAGAGTTGATGTGTACCTCTGGAACAACCAAGGATGATCATCAATGTAACTCAAGTAAATAAATTATTTGGTTTATTAGGAAAAAGCAAGGCTACGTTTGGGAAGTATTTGACAAAGAAGGGCTTTTGAAATAGCTCTTTTTTTGCAAATAAAATAGAAGTGCCATCTCAGCTGCAAGTTGTCTTCCCTTTGTGCCTACTCAGTCTGGTTTCTATAACGGCAGGGAAAGGCTTTTCAAGCAGATCTGAGAGTCAGACAGAGGAGCTGAGGAAGGAAATTCCTCTCCTTGAGCTTAAGTGGGCAACTGTGTTTGGTAATGGGTATTTTAGATGAAATGTATGGTTGTGCATGCTTGTTTATGCTGTGTTAAAATCCTGTTATTGCGTCTGTTGGTGGATAATTTCACTTGACAAAGTGCTGCAGATTCATCTTTATGTATGAATTTGCAAGTACAGAATAGGATGCATTAAAAAAAAAAAATCAGAATGGAACATACATAGCTACAGCGCACAAATTCAAACATTCTGGAGTTGGAAAATGCCAAGATGGATATCTTAAATTTTCATAGTACCTCTCTACTTGTGAAGTTTTAGCTTTTGTTCATGATGATAAACATCAGGAAATCAAACTTACTGAAGAGCAGATTAAACATTTTTTCAAAAACTTGGTTACATTAGAAAAGAGAGACATATTGCTCAAATTTAACTGGTATTGCTGAGAGTGTGTAATGTGCTGTCAACATTTGAATCTTCTATTCTATTTTTTGATGTGTGGTTAAGCTTTAAAATGAAGTCTTCCTCTAGCAGCCAGCTGTGCCTGGGCTAAGTTTGCATTTGTACAAAAGGTCATGAGGCAGTACAAAAAGCTGGGTCCCGATATCCTTGATAACACCCAGAAAGCTGTAAGAAATGCTGGTCTTGTAACTTGTTTTGTGTCTTCTCCAGTGTTTGGAATACACTGTAGTTCTCAAGAATTTACCTGACATCTAAACAAAAAAGGCATAATGAATTTTTTTGAGATTTCAGAACTTCTTTCCTGAAATATTTTCATTAATACAATAATATCATCTGAATAAGATGCAGAGCAAAAGCTCTCAATGTGATTAGATGTCTTTTTATTATTATTTTTATTATTATTATTTTAGATTCTCAGGTAAATGAAATTTCTTCTGGTTCATTGTCTTAATTAATTGGTCCCGCTGACTTTATTCATCTCCAAATGCCACTTCTAATTTCTCTGTCCTGTAGTCACTGCTTGGCCTCAGAGATCTGTCTTTCCTTCTCCTCCTTATCTTTTGGATTTTTATAGCTTTCTTCTACCATTTGAAATTATTCAATCTGCTGTCTCTTTCCATCTGATTAATTTAACAAGTATCCCACCTCCCTAATGGGAGAGGAGAGAGATGAGAGTTCATGTCCATTCTGAATAAACACTACAACTGGGCATGCTGTTCTACAATAATTACTAGAAATCAGCCCAAGCTGGGACAACTTAGTTATGTCTGCTACACATTCCAGTGATCAATAAAATAATGTTATTAAAATATTTCTTACCGTAAAGAACATAAAAGTTGAATTAAATTCCAAAAGGATTACTACAGATTTCAAATAAGATGTATCCACTTCTGAACAAATAAAATGACATTACTGGTCTATCAAGCATAAATAAGTTACAGAGGAACTCATACTTGCTTTTTATATAAAAGAAACACGGGGGAAAAAAGAACAAGTTGTGAGATAAGAATCTTACCAAATTTCAGGAGTTGCCTTTTACATTACATATATTTAACATGTTTTCCCCATATAAGGACATATTTAAATAAATAAAGAGGATGGAAGAAATGAAATTAGTTTTTCAGCAAAGGAAAATTCATACACAAATAATGCTGTGAAGCCAAATGGAGAAAACAACCATAGGCTGGGAAACCTCCACCACTATGCCTGGACTCCGGCTTGGGTTGAGGGAAGTCCTGTATTTGGTGGCCATAAATGCATGCAGATGGACTCCAGCACTTTTTGTGTCTCAATAACATCTACATGTTTCTGCTAGATACTGGAGTTTACCTTTATGTTATGACTTGCGGACTCAGGGGTAATTACAATACTGCAATGAAATACCCTTCCTCCACTAAAACCCTTCAGTTATTACCAACCTCAGAAAATAAAAATAAGATAAAACTGTAAGTCTGACATAAATATTTAATTTCAGTGCCTGTTCTGTATTCTTGTATGATAAACAAAAAACAAACCTGAAATGGAGTTCATGGATTTGGCGGTTATATGACATACAGGTTTCCCCTCTATATTTTATGGGAACTAACTATTCATTTTGCAGGGAAAAAGAAACATGACAAAAAGAATCAACAGAAAGACCTTGAAAATCTTAAGTCTACTTTTTGCTTTCTCAGTACAACACTTCTTTAAAGACAGGAAAGATGATAGAGAAATACAAAACGAACCATAAAGCTAGGCAGCATTGCTTGACCTTGTTCTGATTTAGAACAACGCACACAGAAAAAAAAAGTTAGTATAAAGCTACATATACATATATATGTATATATACTTATTAAAGCTCAACATATTCAAGTTATGATATATCAGAATGATATAATCTTAGTTTGACAGGGACTAAGGGGAGAAAAAGATAATATTATGACAATGTTCTTATTGAAAATATGAGAAAATTTCTGTTAAAAATTAAAATCACATGAAACAGTCCAGCATAGTTTTATTTTTGTCAAAGCTTTGGTGTGAAAATTTGAACACCACCACAATGCTGAAGAATTTGTTCAATATCACCAAAGCTTGAATGGCTATAATGGTTGTTACAGAACTCAGCTTGGAATGTGTAAGAGCCTGTTAAAAACTGATGACTACACACATTAATACAAGTGGTATCAGAACCCAACCCAACCCAAAAGAACAACAATAAACTTTTATTTTTTTGCTTCAGCTTTGATTTGACACAAACAGAGAATCTAATGAGAATATTAGCCTTTGATATAGCAATTCTAGAAATGTTTTTAACCTTTAGTAGCATTTTATTCCTATTTTCTCACAGAAGTTTTGTTACCTTTTAATTTCTGGATTCTGATCTAAAGAACTTTCTTTCATTTCACCACAGTCAAGGTCTGTTATGAGAGGCAAACTTCACTTTGACATATGAGTTAACATGCAAGTTTATTTGACTATATACTACAAGGTTTGTCTACCTTCAGAGTTCTTACTATCAAAATTTTACTTAAATAAAGAATATACACTGAAATTATTTAGAGCCACACCGTGCTTTTGATCTGCATGAATAGTTTCCACAGACATTATTGATGTTTCAGGAGGAGGGTGTTAAATTGGACTGTAATTAAAAATGCATCCCCTATTGTTACTGGTTGACTACACAAGGGACAAAAGTTATTATAATTCTTTAAAGTTTAGAATAAAGTGTTGCTTTTTTTTTTTTTCAGACTAGCAGCTTTTCCTCCCTTCCCTACTTCCCTGCCCAATATCTTGCTCATTTGTTTTCTTTTCTGAATTTTTAGATCCATTTCATTCAGTCTTCAGTTGCTTCAAGTAGAAGTGGTAAAGCTTGCAATATAATATTTTATAGTAATATTAGTCATACTGGCTGCCTCATTATTTTCTGGCCCAGCCTTTACACTACTTAGGAGAAGAAACATTTGGAAAGGCTTTCAGCACCATTGTACTAACTCATACAGCAGCTCCTATAGCCAGATCCCATTCATTTTTGTTGGTTTCTTTGATATCAGTGGATGAGATTTGGCATCTTATGATTCTCAGAGACTTAATGTTGACACATTAATCATTTTGTATTCCATCACTTCCCAGATATGTAATTAAAGATAGAATATATATTTTAAGTAATATGTTGTAAATTACTTTTGACAGACTGCTAGGGACACACAGGTAACATTTCTCTACATAGCCCTGCAGAGAGGAAATAACTGAGAAGAGCCTGATATTCATCTAGGTTCACCTTTCTCTTGTTATTTATACATACTTCATTATAAGTAAAATACAGCTTGAAGGAAGGTAACTGTTGATTTTAGGGCCTTTTTAATAGTGAAAGAATTTAGGAGCTCAAATAAGTCCCCTGAGTA
>NC_089873.1:28642500-28665000 GCF_040182565.1 Anser cygnoides
TCTACCTCAGCATTGAAGGTACTAAATTTGAATACACCTATTAGGACCCACAGGCAACAAGGTGCTTCAGTCGGCTAAGCTTAATTGTATTTGTTCTTGTTTGGGACACAGGTTGCACGGGAACACAGAGGCATTTAGCAATGACTTTTATCACTGAAAAGCATTTGAAAAGTGTCTTCTGGAGTAAAGAGAAAAAAAACATTCATCCCTTTTCATGACATTGCACATAACTATGTGCCTTGGAAATTAAGGGACTTTTGATAAGTTTTATTTATTTTGTATCTTTTCTCAAATATTTGTAAGTGCTGAAGAGAACTTTGGAATTCCATTTAAGCTTCAAATTCCATATTTTCTCTTCACAATTGTGACAAAGTTTTTGATGGAAGTTTTCAAGATTTTTAATCATGATACAGTATCACATTTATCACACATTGTAAACAGTATTCTTACAATATTCTGTCCCCCATGTAGCTCCCTAGTCACTGAATGTTGTGCATTGGTATATCGAGCAGATTCCTTCATTGCTATGTTTTTCTTTGTGTATTTAAAAAAAAAAAACTGACTTCAGATCTTTTATTTTTTACCAAATTAGTTCAGTTCTGTTAGCGCGCTGTCCCAGATGTATTTATTACATATTTCTGGGGCTGGAGTGCAGCCACTGTGCAAACAGGGAGGATGACAAGAAATGTCCATTAAAACGCATTACAGGTTAAGATACTAGTTTCTCTTGTAATGTAATTTGAGTATTAAGGACTTTTTTTTTTTTTTTTTTTTTTTTGTATGGACAGTTCAAAGATTATTTTGATGATCAATCTGTGGAATTAATAGCTTAGAAGACTAATGAGGACATAAAAATGTTCATTCATTCAACTACACTTTCATCCAGATCAACAGTAAATCAAGACCAAAATCAAGCACTCCAGTCATCCATTAAAAACAAACAAAACCATAGACTTTTCTACCAGTACCTTAAGAGCACAGCTTCCTGAAAACACTGCCATTCAAACATGTCTTTCTGGAAGTATAACCACAAATAAAAACACATAGGCTCTTGAAGCTCAAATTTAGAATTTGTTTTTTGAAATCAAAGATGGGGCAAAATTAAGGCATGTTGGATAGAGATGTAATGGATCTTCCATGTCTAATATTTTATGTATGTTCTGAGGAGGAAGCAACTATACAAAATATCTGTGAAAACCAAAAATGGCCTGGTCGGTTTGTTTGTTGTTGTTGTTTTAACATATTCAAAATGGGATATGAACACCCAATTTTATAAACTGCTCAATGTATTCTTATCTCAAAGACTTTTATCATATATAAAGAGCAAAATATTGGGATTGGTATGTTGTACTATGCAACTAATATGAAAATGTGTGTTCTTAAATAGATACATATTAAAATATTTTTATCTGCAAAATTGTGTGCCACCCATTTATTATACAAGGGGAACAGTGTAATAATGTATATTCCCATGTGAAGTGCTGAGTATTTAAACAAATTCTGAAGTGTTTATGCATTGTGTCTTTTCATTAAGAACTGTGTTATTCTAATAGTCTAACAACAGATCATAGCTTACAGACTTCTGACGAAAACTACTACGTAACTGGAATTTGTGTTCTAAGATGAGTATGGCTCCTTGATGGCCCAATCTTTGGTTCAGAACTAGCCAGCATATTTATTAATGACCTAGAGGACACAGAGGATGATCTTAAAAAAAACTTTTTGTAATGTAAGGACATCAGTGAAGACAATGAGATGTCAAATATGTGGTAAATGGAGAAAATCCAGGTAGAGGTTTAGAACATACTGTTCTATGAAGACAGGCTAAAAAAAAAGGATGTCTTAGGCTATAGCAAGAACAAATCAAATGTCAGAGTTAGAAATTAGCACAGACAGCGAAGCACTGGTTGCCTGGGGAGCCTTGGAGTCCCCATCCTTAGGGGTCTTTATGAACAGGTTAGACACATTGAGCAATTGAGTTCAGTCCTTGCTAACTCTTCAGTAGGATAAAGGGATGATAAAGTAATCACTTAGCAAAGTATTATTACTGCATCATGTTGGAAAGGCTTCATCAGAATAGCTGTCTTGTATTAAAGAAGTGCCAACAACCTGTATCTCCACCAGAGTTCAAGACTTACAATACTGCATAACAAACGGGAAGAGAGGAGATGTCCATAGCAGTAACAGAAAAGGATGGCGATTCTAAATTATTTCAAAAAGCTTTTTGATGAAGACATAAATAAATGAGCAGAGTCATTTCCATAGGTCACCTCCTTTGAAATTGGTGAATCTACTGTTATAAGAGAAATTTTTGTACCCCCAGCACTTTCAAAACTAAACTCAGTGACAGATCTTTTTAAGCATTAAAGAAAGATTCCAATAAGTTGCAGAGCTTCAGAATACATCTTCCTCACTCATAATTCGAAGAATGTGATGTCCCTCTGTCTTTGTGACTGCCTCAAACATTCACTCTTGCGCATGCCATTAAGGCTTTCAGCATGCTTTACAGCTTTACACAGATTTCTGCCCTCCCCTTTTGAAACTGGCAAACTACAGCTTCCAGTTCTTGTGTTCTCAGATGCATACTATATCCTTAAGGACACTATAATGTACAGCATTTAACTGGAACAACCGCCAGGTGCCAAGAGACAGGTAACAGTTGCTGGACACTTACAAGGGCCTCATCAAGACTATCTGTAGACTGCCAGAGAAGAGCTTTCAGGCTTCAAAGCAAAAAGATAACAGGAAGCTGACGGATAAATATCTTCTAAGAAGGACTGTATAAAGTAACTCCCAAATATTTAGAGACAAAGCCAAATTCCTAAAGCCCGCAATGAGTCGTGTGATAAGTGTCTTTTGAATTTTGCACAAGATTAACCTGATCCTGCCTTGGGAAAACTTGTACAGTGTTATAGCTACTAAAATCCTGCTAAAATCTAGGCAATAGCAACAAAACAAGTGTTACATTCAACTTTTAAATGTTAGAATGCATGCTGTTGCTGACAAGAAAACAACCAGATCCTATAACCAAGAACATGATTTCTTAATTAAATTGAGTTGAACTGGTGTCAACAAGAAGAAAAGATACTTGATACAATATTTTCAATTATGGATAGCGTGTTTTCCTACAGAGGTTTCACATCACATCAGTTTTAATGCCAGCAAAAACACCAGCAAAACAGCAGTGAGAACACAGGGCAGCAAAATACAAATGATTACAGTAAACAAGGTTGGACTATGGTAGTAGAAATCCATGTGCTTATCCCAGGCTTTGAACAGAACACACAACTTTTCATTGGAAAAAATACAAAATCAGTACTGATTGTTATAAAAGTGGTTTTCTGAGCTACCACAGCAAACCTGAGCACTCTACCAAAACAGAGATATAACAATTTTAGTTTCCTTGTATTTCTTTCATCCCATTCTGTGGGATGGAAAACAGAATTATTTTATTGCTCATGTGTATGGAACGGAAAGGGGTTCAGCGTTTGATTCTGAAAGCAGCCAGGGAAGTGAGTACTACAACCACTTCAGACTTCTCAGTGGAACAAATTCTACAGGTTATCTCTGGGTCTTCTGAACATTGCTGACAACCCAAAATCTTTAATGTTATGCTAGAATCGTTTAAAGGAAAGTACTGTGGGAAGTCATGATCGAGAGAGATGCAGTCTCTCAGACACTTAAGTCAATGTAACGACAGGCATTGAAAAGACTTCGTCCTTGGCTTTGTATTGAAGAGGTGGCAGATGTTGAGAGAGAAAAGTTAACTAGCTCAATGGGTCTAGTGTGAGCTTTGTAGCCATATACTTATGGTCTGTAGCAAGTCATGTAATTTTTGAAGATATTTCAGTGCATTTCTATTCCATGGAAGGGTTGTAATAATCAGTCTAAAATCATTAAAGGGTGATTTATTTTACTTATTTTTAATTATGTTGCAAATGGAAGTATTTTGTATTGCTATAGTGACTTAGGCAGCCAGTAACACCAGGGAGAGTTTCTTCCTCTGGTATGCAATGGCATAAAGGCCAATAAATTAGATCGTGTCTTCAAGTCTCTCAGAGGCTTATTTAACTTCTCTTTCAGACCTACTAGTTTTTTTAAAGCTATCTTTATAGACTTTTCTTAAACAAAAACCACCAAATATTATTTGGAGAAATAATAATCACTATACTACAGATGTAGTAAACAAACAAAAAAGAAACAGAACAGTTGTTTTCCCAAGAAGATCTGGACTAGTATTTCCTCAGAGAAAGCTGCATCTCATCTTGCTAGTGCCATCTTTAGGTCTGCAGAATACCCTGTAGCAGTTTAAAAAGAAAAACCTTCCTTTCCAATCCAATGTTTCTGAACTTGAATTCTTATATTTTGCTTCAA
This sequence comes from Anser cygnoides, assembly GCF_040182565.1. NCBI lineage: Eukaryota > Metazoa > Chordata > Aves > Anseriformes > Anatidae > Anser > Anser cygnoides. The sequence goes on from NC_089873.1 coordinate 28,646,875, forward strand.
CAGGCAAAAGGAGACAAATCCTTAAATCCTACAGTATTTTCAACATATCTACTTCTATTCAATACACTTGTCTGTTTACAATTTCATGCTATTATAAAAAGTTTATTATTTTTCTTAAGAAGCGAGCTGTTTATTGTCGTGACTACGTACAACCATTTAGGGAGATACTAATCCAAATATTGAAAAAGGAAAAAAAGCATATTAGATGAGTAATTAAATACAAGTTCAGTAATGCTACAGCTGTCACAGACTCCATTATTATTTTTCCTTGAACATCAGGAATCACTTCCTCTATGTATTTATCACATATACTGAAACACTGAAGTGCTATTATGTCTACATAAAATAATGCCTATATACTAATCTCTAGCTTCAAGTAAGAAAGGGAGGATGGTCCTATTGTCATGTCTCCCTGTCAGGCAGCTGTGGGTGCACTACCTCACTTCACTAAGGATGAAGTGAAGATACAATATACCAGAAACTATGTACTGGAAGCTAAATACCTTCAAAATATACTTCTTTCCATATCTATTATCTTATTCATTATTAAGAAATTCAAGTCTGCCGTGGTGGAATTTCAAGTTGAACTGACTTGGTATTAAGATGGAAAAGAGGGGCAATGGCCACAGCTGGCAGCATGGCAGGCACGACTGCAGACTCTTACAGCAAATATAAGTGCATTGGAACAACTAGTTAAGCCACTAAAGTATGTCATTTTTAGTTCATCACTGGAGAGACAGCATAAGACAGAATTAATGATCTATGGTCACAAGGTGCCTCTGGCACATCAAGGTGTAGGAGCAAGTAAGAATGAATTTGGATAAATCTACTACTGCCTTTAAAACTTGTACAACTAAAGACCTGCTTTCCTATTTATATTAGGCATTGGTGTAATCTTACCAGTCACTATAAATTAATCTACAGTTCTTCATGCTTTCCCCTCGATTATTTTAAAATAAAAGGCTGGTAAGTCCTGTTAGGGAAAGGAAAAAATCAACCCCCATCATTACCAACTGCACAAAACTGGTCCTGTACACACAACTTCTCTTTTGTGATACTCTAAGAAGATGTAAACTCAGTTGTTGCTGACATTTGTAACATCCATCTCTTCAATAAACACCTGATATGACTCTACTGGTGTCTGTAACACAATACTCAAATCACCTCTCTCTTTGAGCTTGGTTGCTAATAAGACTGGTTGCTTCTTCTCAGTGTGTGTGTGTTTTTATGAAGATATACTCACTTTAAGATCACAGGATAATTTAGGTCAGAAGGGGCATCAGAATATCTCTGCGTTAACCTCCTGCCAAAGACGACACAGCTTTTTGGTCAAGACCGGTTTGCTCAGGGCTTTACCCATTTGGGTCTTGAAAACTTCCAAGGATGGGCTGGAGACTATACAACGTCTCTGGCAACCACTCTACTGACTAACTGTTCTTGTGAGGAAAGAGTTCTCTTTACATCCAGTCTGAATATCTAATTTTATCTTACGCTCATGTCTCTCAGCCTACCATCATGCACCACAGTAATGAGCCTGGCTCCATCCGCTTGCTAATTTCCCAGTAGGTACTGATGATCAGGTCCACCCCAAAGCTGTCTTTTCTCCAGGCTGGTCAAGGTCAGCTCCCTCAGCATCTCATAGAGCAAGTGCTGCTGGTACCAACTACCTTGGTGGTATTAAGACACTTGAGTTATATATCTTTTTTTTCCCACATTTGAGGTACGAAAACCAGGGACAGTATTCCAGATGTGATCTAACGAGTGCTGAGCAGGGGGAGATAATCATTTCCCTCAGTCTCTTAGCTCTCTACTGCTCTTAATACATCCCAGGATGCTGCTGATCTTTTCAGCTGCTAGGTATCTATGCTGATTCACACTCAGCTTGCTCTTTGCCTACATCCCCAGGTCCTTCTCATCAGAGCTGCTCCCCAGCCAGGCAATCCCAATGTCCATCACTAGGGAATCTTCTTTTCTGAGTGCAGGGCTTAGCATTTCCTGAAGTTTCTCTTGGCCAAGTCCTTCAACTCATCCAGGTTCCTATGAACTGCTATCCTATCCTTACAAGTATACTTTGTTCGCCCCAATTTATGTTATCTGCAAATTTGATGAGAAAACAGTCCATCCTCTAGAACATCAATAAAGCTGTTAACAGGATAGGTCCCAGCATATTCTTATATTCCAGAAGAAATAAAGACAATCATATGCTACCCAGGTGTGGAAAATGGAAGACCAGAGTAAAATGCAAGAACAATTACTAATTAGCGAAGATCTAGCATGAATACAGCAGAGAAGAGTTCCTCTGAGTACTTACACATCTCAAATATCAGAGGGAGGAAGACAGCAGGAAAATACTAGTTATCTGGAAACATGAAGTGACCACATGGTACTATTTTAAAGAGAAGAATATGCCACAAGCAATATAGAGTGTCTGAAATGGAGGTAAAAACAATTAAGACAACAATACCAAAACCCCACAAAGAAAAGGTTTATTTTACCTGTACCTTTTGGATTTCACTGGAATATAGAGAGCAGAAAATATTAAGACATTACACTTCTATTACAGGAAAAAAAAATCACCTAGAAACTTACTGGCTGAGAAGACATTGCCAATTAGTTCTGCCACAACCAAGAAAGTATCTTCTTGCTCATATGCTACAGACAAAAAGGTTCCAGATTTCAACTTTAGCAGTTTTGCTAATACTGTAGACTGCTAAGACTTCATAAGATATTTGAAAATTTGTACAAAGATTCCAGATCTGAGAGCTCTTTATTTGGAGAAAAAGATTTTTAATGAATTAAAATTGAGAAATGTGGCTGTAAGCAGTCACAAGAAATATCAGATGGAGATTAGGAGTGACTGAAGGCAGAATAAGAAATGAGGTAAAGCCACAGATATGAAGACAAATGATTTCTTGGAATGAAATCCAGATCTCATTCAAGTCAACAGCAAAATTCCCCTTGACGTCATTAGGGCCGAGATTTCACTTGTGAAGTTTAATCACACCAGATGTAAGTGAAACATGCAATGCATCTGACAGAATGCTCGTGGGGAAGAGGGAATAACCAAAGGTGATACACATTTTGAAACATGCATTTTTCTTCCACACAAATGAGGTGGAATAAAAACTATATATAAGGCCAGTAATTCTACTTGCCCTTAAAGGGCTCTGAGTGCAATACAACAATAAACAAGGAGATCTGATTGATATACTTTTACTAGCAAATTCCCATGAGAAATCTCAAAAATCTCTTACTAAAATTAGAGGTAAAATTCTGCCAATAATAAAAAGAAAAGACAAAAGAACAAAAGATTATTTCACAACATGGAAGTAGGTTAACAGTGAGAATTCTCTAAGATCCTATATTTGATTAATGTTTTTAATATAATTATTAATATCAAAGTAGATAAACAGAAGTAACAAAATAATACATCAGTCATAGCTAAAAGTAACTGTGAGAAAACTAAGAAAGTTGACAATCCATGGCAGATCAATCTATTGTTGACAAATACAATTAAAAATATACTACCTATATGTATCTATTTACTGTAAGTGCTCAGGAAATGTGGTGTTAGAAATTCTTCAGTGACACCTCTTCTGAAGAAGTCCAAAGCCAGTATGTTACACTAACTGGGAGAGAATAATGACACTGAAAATATGAATCATAGAACAGCTCAAGTTGGAAGGGACCCCAAAGATCATCTAGTTTCAACCCCCCTACCACAGGCAGGGATGCCAACCACTAGACCAGATTGCTCGGGGCCTCATCTAACTTGGTCTTGAACACCTCCAGGGATGGGGCATCCACAACCTCTGTGGGCAACCTGTTCCAGGGCCTCACCACCCTCTGAGTGAAAAATTTCCTCCTAACCTCTAATCTAAATCTCCCCTCTTTTATTAAAAAAAAAAAAAAAACCTTGTCCTGTCATTATCTGATTGGTCAAAGAGTCGCTCTCCATCTTTTTTATAAGCCCCCTTTAAGTACTGAATGAAACATGCTTATATAGTTATACCAGGCCATCACTTCAACTAGTATATTCAAGGTGGTTGATTACCTCTTAGCTATTACTCATCTCAAAAGCAAGAAAGAACAACAAAAGTGACCTGTGGCATGGTATACATTTCCATAGAAGGAAACACTAAATAATTATAAGAGTGCTTTGAGATGATTTATCTGCCACTACAGTCAACACAGAAAAATCAACAGCTTGGAAACATGAGTAAAAGTGATATATTAGAAATATGGAAATAGGTAAAATACAGGAAAAAAAGCAAATGTTCATACTTTATCCTTACACATAATTAAGGGTCAACTGATTTAATATGGCATCTTTCATGATCACGTTACCACTACAATTATCCCACTACTAATTTCTTCTCATGATAAAAAAAAAATCACAAGGCTACCACTACAAAAAAAAAATTGAGAATCCTCAGTAAGTTATACAGCTCATTGGGACAATATTATTTAATAGAATTAAAATATATAAGCATTTAAGGATTCTGACATGCCATTTACCATTACTCTATAGGAAAATATTCTAACAGATACTGACCCTCATACCACAGAAGCAAACCAGCCATTAATTCACAGAGATTATAAGCAAACCTCTCCTTTTTCCTTTCTATATCACAGCACTTCCCAACTCAGGGGTGATTTTGTGCTGCTTATCTACAAAATATACCAATAAATTTGTTCCTAAAATGGTTGTAGATAGTGTTCTGGCACATCTTTCTCTATCCGTTTGGCTCTGCACAACCACATCAAAATGCAAACTGTTTCACTTAAATTAGAGACATAAAATTTGTGGTTTCTATTCTAAGCAAAATTCAAAAACAGATATTGGTGACAAATGAGAATGAAAAGGCAAACATGTAAAACAAGCTTTTGAAGAATTTCAGCTTTATAATAACGAATCAGATTTGAAAAAAGTTGAAAATTTAAAAAGCAAAGCCTCATATGACCTCACACTTCCTTTAAAAAATTAGCTTTGTAAAAATAAATTTGTAGAGAATAAAGAACTTAAGTTCCTGATAGATTTGTTGATGCCCACATGACAATTTCCCTTTAAGCAAAAAAAAAGCCAACAAAAGCCTAGATAACTGATTAAAAATTGTTAATGAAATTGATAATAAATTAATTAGGTCTTTAAAAATAATGAAAATAATAAAATAAACACATACATATATATACTTAAACTTGACAAGAAAATGCCAAGGTAATAAATAAGGATACCTGATCTGCACTGATATATTATCAGCTATGAATACTAATAATACTAACTGCAAAAATAATCATATGAAATCTTTGCTTTTGCTGCAGTGAAAGAAAGGATCTTACTGAAAAACTGATATTAGCAATATATTTTCTTTCCATTTCAAATGCAACTCAAAACTCATGCACAATTAGCCCTTAAAGGATCAGAATTTTTAGGAATCAAGTTCTGATTAAGAAGATGACCTTAATATATATTTTCTGATTCTAATGACTGTGATCAAAATTCTCAGCTTTGACTTTGGCTTGCTTCCTTTGGTGCCTAAATAAATGCATCTTCTCTGTAATAGAACCACAAAAAGTAGAAACTTGACTAGAATTTACCTTAAGGCACAGGCCTCTAATGTCTTTCAAGAACTCCACTGTGTGCGGTTCAAATGTCAAAAGTTAACATGCTAATCAAAGAAAAGGATTAGGAAAAAAGAACATAGAAATTTTTAAGATAAAATTGGAAGGAAAATGATGAAATACTAGAAATGTGAGTGTTCGATTTTTTGGGGAGTTGTAGAACAACAATCCAAAAAGAGCAGGCTTGAAAACAACAAATTTTAAGAAAAGGAGGTTACATATCTGCCATGTTCTGTAGTATCTAAAGGTTGTGAAGTTTTAAGTTTTTGTGTAAAGTATAAATTTTTCACCAGCAACAACTAAATATCTATTATTCACGGATTATAGCAGGCAAGTGTTCTCTATGCAAAATCTGGAGGGCTATTCAGTGAACCACGAAAAGAATTTGAACTGTACTGTTTTTTTTGGTTTTGCTTTTTTTTATATCTTAATATACATATAGCCTATATAAAACTTCCAACACCCTTTTGTGAGTTTTTATAAGCTAAACCATGTTTTTCCACAGTGCAACCTGAAAACTTTGTTATGAAGCAGCAACAAGGGATTAAGTAGCGTTACACTTGTAGCTAGGCCTGGTACCATTTACTTTATGGACAGTGTTCATCAAAAATCTTAATTCACAAGTATGCTTGATGATAATTCTTTCAGCAGGGTGTTACCAGAATGATTCCTTCTCATATATTAAGTTTATTGAAGATTTTTTTTTTTCCTTCAGTGTTTAAGAGCTAGGACTTGAACTGAAACTAGCTTTGCCTTCCAGGACAACTCCGGAGAATGGCCATCTCTTCTGCTTGCTTTTTGCAAAATAACTTATGACAGCATTTAACAAGTACATCTGCATGTCACAGTCAGCAGGGACAAATGGGTCAAACTTACCTGTGTAGGACTGTCTTCACTGCCCTAGCTGACATTTCTGACGTTAGTTCAATCTTATGCTCACTATATATTTTTCTGTAAGGCCAAGGTTCATTCAGTCTTAAAACTAGGAGTGCTTAAAGATAGTTAAGTATGACAGCTCTTCCAAATTACAAAGTAAATGGACTCAGTCAGTCTCAGCCAGCCTCTAGTAAGAAATGGCATACCTGAAAAAAAACACCTTATTCTTATGATATATGTGAAAAATAAAAGGTTGGAAGACCTCAAGAGGTCATATTGTCTTTCCATCCCCTTCCTGTAACCCAAAACAGAATCATTTATACCTAAAACGCTTCTCACAGATGCTTCTCTGATTTATTCCCAGAAGCTTATAGTGTCAGTCTCCCTGTGCTAGTATACATATTGGCACTTCTCTATCCTACAGTCAGAAAGGTTTGTTTTCTGGTGGCTAGCCTACATCTTCCTTGCTGAAACGTTAATCAATTACTTCTTGCCCTAATCCTAACAGAAAAGTTCATTCCCATCTTCCCTACAACAGCTTTCTGAAGACTTATTTCCCCATTCAGTTTCTCTCTTCTCAACTAATAAACCTATTTTTAGTCCCTCCTTGGTCTTCAGCAAAGGCCAATCTCTCTACTAAATTAGCACAGCCAAGAAGTGGGGAGAACGGTATACAGATAGATGGCATGGATTGCCCACTGGTCTCATCATCTCTTGAAGAACAAAGGTAGGCTGAGCCCACAAATAAGACCCAAGACGATGTGTCATCATCTTAAGAGCCTGATGCCTCACTTGCCCCCACATCTCTGCTGTTTGAGATTTGCCACAGTTACAGCCTTCTTCTGACAATCTATCTATATTCTTTTAGAGTCACATGAGAATCAGGATCTACACTGACTAGTCACCCTGATTATAAGAAATGAGTTTTCTTTGATTATTTTTATTCCCATGGTTGCTTATTTTTGTTTGGGTGTTTTTTTGTTTTGTTTTTAATATATCCGTCGTGCCTTTTTTGAAGTTTGTTGTCCACAGTGGTACCTTAGAGGTCTTATCAAAAGAACTGGGTGGAGGATAGAGATTACTTTTATATACAACATTCCTTTTTAAGTATGCTTTCACAACCACATACTTTTGTCAACATACATTCAGCTGGTCATCAGCTACAATTTTAAGAGTCTTTACTTAAGAATGACTGCTATACCAGTCATCACCACCTCATAATTACACTAGTGATTGTTCTTACATCTAATGCTTCAAGCTTAATTTTTTTCAGAGCATTTCACCACATTTCTAACAACACGTGAATGCTAATCACACCTCCCATTTTTATGCAATTACATATTTAAGATTTGGATGTGAAGAGCAACACATCTGAAGAATATGTTATATCCACATGGCCTCAGCAGGAAAACACAAATAAATTCTGCCTGCAGACTGAGCTGATTAGGAGATATCTGAGTTATCAAGGGGCCTATATTAATATATCCTCCCTCTTACCTATGCTTACTTTGGCCTATGCTTAATGCAGATTTCTGCTTCAAAGAGGAGTATGTTCCAGCCTAAAGTAGTATATACAGTGCATTACATTGTTCATTACTGCATCTACAAATATCTAACTACAAAATAAAATTATATTTTAAATTGTACTTCTAGCAAGTCCAGGTGGATAGAAAAACAACAATTTCTTTCAACAAGAATAAAACAACCTTCATAGTAACAGACCAAACACTACTTGATGGGTGCTCATCTGAAGGCAATTTCACTGTTACCAGTCATGGTTTCACTATAAGTACATGAAACCAAAAGGTCAGTCTAATGCCAACTGGCATTGTGTCAAAGACTTCTCTAAACAAAGCAAGATGCTATTCTAAATGAGGACAGTGGTGTAAGAGCAGTGTAAGTAATATACAGCTTCTATTCAACTGTATCTGAAGATGTTTTTCAAAAATTAAACAATTCAATTATTACCTGAAGACTGCAAGAGATGGGGCAGGGATTTGAAAATCCTTTTTGTTTTGCCATTGTACAGACCTTACCACAACAGCATCCCCAGCCTATCTTTTAATACTGTACTGTAAAAATAAACCATAATGGTTGAGCTAAATTTAGCTAAAATGTTTTTCCCCCATAAAGACAGAAAGAAGAAACATTATATGCAACTATGTCTGGAATACTTCAAACAACTCAGTTACCACCTGTGCATGAAAATAAAACCAGACAGTAGTTTTACTGAACAGCCCCTAGAAAGATAACGAGAACGAACAGCCTACCATATCAGAAAAAGCCTGCATGGCCTACCAAAATGAAGACTCAAAGTTCAGTGTGCTCACTATAACACACTTAAATAAACAGCGAGAGTGAGAAAGACTATACAAGATAGAATGTATACCAGTAAAACTAAATTGGAATATATTTGGAAATGGGAATATGGCTTACCATCAAAGGAATGAAGTTCTGTAATGGCTTTCAAATTTGAGAAGAACTATGATAAATTTAGGAGGAAACTGTATGACATGGTTGCACACAACATGAGTCTTATTTCCTGTGTTCTTAGAACAGGAGAAGATAAAAGCTCAGAGAACATTTTTCAGCGGTGATGACTGATAATGCCAAATTTGCAAGGAAACAAGAAAAGGGGGGAAATAGGGAATGAATAAAAAAGTTGGGGGAAGCCCCTAATTACTAAGAGTATCACTATCACAACGTAATACTGCATCAAAGAAACATTTCCCCTTATCCATCTTAACCACAAGCTTATGGATGTCTTTGAAAAGGGTTAGTGAGAGGCAGTGATCATACAAAGGCTGTGTAACATCATTAAACTGCTATTAATAGATACAGTAGAACAAATGAACTTGGTAAGTCTGGGTAAAGGAGGAATACTACTGGGTTTGTTCAGCCTAATTTAAGAAATACATTTAATATTGTTATTTAGTTGGAGAAAACAATTGGAAGGACCGAGGAATATTACAACTATAACCCTTTGAGAAATTGTATAAGGGTCAGTGTGTTATACATACGCATTCCCAGCAGTGTTTTAAATCACAGACTGCTGTTAGATGCGAAAATCACATTTTCCCAACTGAACTTTGCCAGAACACTGTGAACACTGATTTTGTATATGGACTTTACTAGGTATAATCATACCTTTAGTTATCTTGAGATTTGGTTATTTTAATGGGCTCTACACAAGGGATTTCACACTGAGATAGTCTTTCTATAAACTCTTTAAAAAAAGATTGTATTGAAAATTTTAGTCTTAAGATCTGTGTTAAAAGAGTCTTCTACAAATGCTAAAGACTAAATAATTGCCAAATAATAACCCTTACCCAGCATAATGTCCTAGATTTTTCAGTGAATCTCTGCCTGAATGTATGGATCATTATTTAAAACCCTATTAAACTACTGGTATAAACATTACCAATTGGCTATAATTGTATGTTTTTATTTGACTGTTTACGTGATACTTAAGTGTAAAGACACAGTTTGGACACGTACCTACAAAAATTATTTAGAAGGTCTACTTTTAAAAAATTTGGCTTATAACGTTATTCTAAACCCAAATGCAAAGTGGATAAAATTGAAAACTATGCACACGGTTCTAGAAATACACTGTTAATGGCACTACCATCTCAGCTTTTGTGTTGTACTTCAGCAGGAATCTCTTATGAACTAAATTTAAGTGTGTTACACAACCATATCAGTGACAGATTTAGGTGCACAACTGTACAGCTTCTAACATTTTTAACATCTGTAGCAATATTTAAAGATGCACCCTTTTCTTATACATACTTGTTATGTGAAAAGCATAAATACCTTGTCCATCCATACACTGAGAATTTATGACAGCAGGGCCACAAAGTTTTCAGCAATACAGCTTCCAAAAAGAGTCTGTGAAACCCCGCAGGAGCCTACAAACTTCTACAAGCCAAGCTTTGGGGATCTGACACTTTTCAGCTGAAGGCACTGTATCTCCGGAGTGATCTTTTTGTCAAGAGCATTGCGAATGAACTGTAAAAGCGCAACAATTGGGGTTGGAATAATATAAAGAAGAAATAGCAACTACTGATCCAAAGTAAGACATGTAACATTTAAGAAGCTAAAGAGGAAATGATAAAGGACTGGAACATCGGTCTTGAAAGATAAGAGAATTGATGAACCAAAGCAAAATGTAGAGCAAAAATGGATTGAAAAGTAAAGTAATGCAAAATCAAAAAATAGGAGAATATAAATATTTAGAAAAATGTTCATGTGAAAAGCTATGTCAATTGGAATTATGAAAAATATTATTAATCAGAACATCTTTACTTATTTTTCCATTAGGACCTACATACAATTGGCTCTGTACAAATAGCAGGAGGCACAGTCACAACGCAGGAGTTCACTGTCTTATGATCCATAAAATCAATAAAGATTAAAAAAACTAAATGGTAAGAAAACAATATGAGAAAGCGTTGAATTGCTGGACTTGCCTGTCACTTTCACTTGCTTTATAGTGCTAGGCAAAGCCAAAATTATTCCATTGTTTATTCTTACAATGGAACTTCTTTCAATGGGAATATGCTCAGACAAAAGCTGTAACCTTTATGATCCTATGCTTCTTAGCTCTTACTCTTTCTACTTAATAAAAATCAGTTGTTGCAAAGTCTTTGCCCATTATCTTCCTTAAGATTCATAAATAAATAAAAACGTGTGTAATTAAGCAGGTGTTAAAATGTCATGTGATTAAGTGAGGCCTTTATGATGAACAAGGATACTCAGAAACACTGCAATTGCTACTACATTCGTTGGCTCAATTACATGCTTCTCACCTATTTAATAATGCTTATATTCCTGTTAACTGATGTGTTTTGTGAGTTTATTTTCCTCTACTTCTTATGTAAGTCAAGTCTTATACAACGAAGAAGAGATTTGGATCATAGCAGTTTCCTAGAACAGAACAAGCCTCCAAGGTAAATGCAAAGAGATCATGAAATGGGACGATGTAACGATGTAACGATACCACTCCCCTCTCCCTCCCCCCCACCCCCCCCCCAAAAAAAAAAAAAAAGGAAAGGAAAGTAGGAAAGACAGAGGACTGGAACATTATGAAGTTAAAGAAACAAGGGAATGAAAGGGATTAAAACTGGATGGAATGATAGGTAACCTACTGTAAGTGGTGTGAAAGCTTAACAGTAGGGGACTGGAATAATCAGATATGGGAACAACCTGACAATGGAATGCTTTCAAACTGAAGGACCTCAGAAGTAAATGATCTTACAGTAGAATAATCATATTTGCCTCTGGGAATAAAATTTAAAGATAAAAAAGTTTGAACAAAAATAACAAGTTTGATGATTATGCAGATAGAACTGCAAAGAGAAATGATCCAGTCAGGGCAGGAGTGGGAAAGGTAAAGCAGAAAGGTTGGGAACGACAGCAGAATACAAAGGAAAAGGTGACTGAAACCACAGATGGCTGGAACTCATCTCTTCAGAGACAGAATTGAAGATGAACGATGACACTGGATAAATTCATTTTTCTAATTCATCTCAGATTGACTATTACTCTTGTTTATTTGGACAATATTTATTCTTTCTCACAAGAACGTGACATAACATTTTCTAAAAACAGCTTTAAAGATCATGGGATGTATGTGTGTCCTCACATTTGGCTTCAAATACTTCCAGTCTTACAGAGCTCACTCAGTAACATAATAGTCATATGAGGTTATATGAACTCATATTTTAACAAGGAACTTTCTCAAGACTTACTTTTGCTTTTCACTGTACTTTTAAAAAAGCGACCAACAATTATAATTCTAGAAAATAAAATGAAATCCATTACCTTCAGGATTCTGGATTTGCTGTTAAGAACTAGATTATTTTTATAATTCAATTAAGAATATAAGAGATTAGATGCATTGTCATCAGTCTACGCTCTCATACAGCATGAGCAGCAAGAAAAACATGACAACAGCCTTATTCCACAAAACCTCATCAGGATATTTAACGTCCCTATCTCCTTCGTTAATTCCTCTTATTAAATGAGCTGCAGTGAATTGTAACAGAATGGCATAACCACCTTATTGTTTCCTATGTTGAGGCTACATTTTCCTGCGTCTACAATTTTTCATGTTTTCTGATTACTATTTCTTTTCCTGCCATCAGCGTTGCAGTTTACATTTCATTTTTGCCTTCCCCCCCCCCCCCCCCCCAAATTTATACAGTTAAGTAAAAAGGAATTTCACATGATGCATTTGCCAAAACATAAACACATGGACAACAGATGCTTTAAGTGCTCTGGTAGCGCCCTATAATTCTGGTCCATACCAAATGCTTTAAAAAATAAAGAAAGAGTCTTAGGTATTGATTTCAATGAAAAGAACATTGTTCAGCACTGATTTCTGACAATTGCTATTAGAGGAAATTGGAACTTTGAACAGTACACGTCCACAATAAGTAAAGCATTTCCTCATTGAAGATTTATCCCTCAGTGAAGAATGGAGCACTTGATGTCCACATCAACCTACCAGAAACTGGATTTGAAGAATAATCACAGACAGAACTTTGATTTCTTTTGAAACACAGAAATTAAATCTAGGATTTGAGATCCCACCAGTGATATGCTGCACATGGGATCGTGGAATTATCTTTCATCAGACTAGAAATGGAAACTGGGAAGCATGCAGCATAAGATTTCTGATGCTTTACATAATTATTAACTCATGAGATATTCTAACTACCAAGCCATAGTTATACTGATCACCTAAAAGTTACCTCAGTATTTAAGCGTTCAAGAAGTATAAATAGAGCAGATTATATATCATTACCCAAGGCAAGAACTGGGAAGCTTTTAAAGTGTCACTGTCTTGGATTCACTACACTTAACCATTTGAATGTTAACATTTAGTTGAATTTATATTCCTACTGTTTTTCTCTAGTCAATGATCAGGGACTATTTTCTAAGTAAGCAGATTCATCCACCTATGTTAGACATCCATACACAGATGGATAAATTGATTACTGTAATTGCTCTCACTACATTGTTTTTGAAAATCAAATGTAAAGGACCAGGTCCAAATCCAAAGATTCGAACAACTTTCTTCTCTTTCTGACTGCAAGTAGCTAAGGTATTATACAGTAATAGAAAACAATTTCTTTGATATGTTCTCATGTTCAAAGCACAGATATACTGACTACTGAACATGCAAATGCAATTTTTATTATGTATATAAAATTTAATTCATCAAACTAAAAAATATAAACATACCAAAATAAGAAATTTCCACCGGTATATATTTATCTGGTAAAACTAAATTCAATATAGAATATTCAATATAGAATTCATTTCTAACAACTATACGCATAACTTACATAGGTACTTAATTTTCACTCTGCCACTGGGACTCTTTGTATTTTTTGCTGATGGTCTAATACCAAATAAACATTTACCCCTGGGATCTTGATCTAGAATCCAGACCCTGCCCTTTCCCAGATGAATGCTCTGATCCCTAAATTGCACCACATCCTATTGCCTCTTCCCCTTATACCATCTCTGTCATTCCTGGAAACATGGCAGGCAGTAACTGCTCAGCATATTCCTGGTGTCGCAACCAGTACACTTTCCCGGGAATCAGGAGACGCAGGTTAAACCTACTTGAAGACTAATAGAGCCACCTACTTTTTAGGTGAATGCACTAATTATCACCACCAAGAACACTCCTCCAGCAGAGAAACAGCAAGACTTCCTGGGAGAACCGTCTGGGGAAGATATATATTTTGTGGCAGCAAAATACAAGTTATTTTCACTATTATTCACTAGTACTAACTATTTTTGATTTCAAGAATAAATCGGGATTATGTAATCTGTGTAGGAAATGTAAAGTTTAAAACCTCTCTTCACTTTTTGCTACATTCCTTATTTATTTTACTTCTGTCGCGCTTTCCCTATGTTGCTTTTTTTTCCACTTTAAGTAACAGTACGTTAGCAAAAACAGGGGACACTGCTAAACATGATCATGGAAGCAGGAAGAGGTGGTCTCTTTTTTCTTACTCCCCTTCCTCCTGCAATAGCCCCTCCCTTCCATGACTTCAGAATTCCTTGCAGACTACATTCCCTTTTTCATATTCTCATCTCTTTAAGCATGAAAAAGGCAAACATTTAGCAAGTGAGTAGCACACCAGCCATAGTATGCATCTTCTGGTTGACAGTTCACAGTCTCATAGAAGACCAGTAATCTTGCACTATATTTGGTGTAAGGCTTGAACAAGCATAACCTCTTTCTCCAGTAGTACCTTGGTACATTTACACTGTTACTTCAATTGAGAGCTAAGCGACATGTAGACAGTTTCAAAACAGTAACCACAACAAGTCCTGAAATTGCCAGTTTTGGCAAACAAAATATAGAAATGAGAGAGGAACTCTAACGCTCAAGTTGGGGTGTAACTCAAGGGTTTTGTTTGTTTTTACAGGCAAGAATTGCTACAATATGTACCTATAAACACAGCTATAAATGTAGCCATATCTACATAATTATATGCACAGACATCTCAGTTTATCCAGCTGAATGCCAGACAGTACACAGGATATGTAAACATCTCTGCCAAACACTTACAAAACAACTTTGATAACAAGTGTCATTCTTTTCTGTAAAGTAGCTGTTTTTAACACACATGATCTAACTCTTGTTTGCTCTTTAAAGTTTTATTGTCATGGCATTTTATACAGGAAGAGAGCATTAGCATACTCAGGAGAACTGCTAAAAGTAAAAGGCCTCAAGCTACCCACTGCATGGTTGATAGCATAAAGCATGGGATATAAAAACTTTTGTCTGATTGCTCACTTTACTTGTTTTAGAGTAGTGTTACTCTCAAGAGCATATATTCATGTTCTTTCTACTTCAAGTTTTATTACTTCTTTTGTATTATTTAATACATCTAAAGACACTTCCAAAAGACAAATTTTTCCATTTTGAAAAAGTAATGGTTTGGAACATGATAAAATACATTAATGTTCACAGTGTATTATTTTCAAAGGCAAGTAGAATAAATGTGCAATAAAACAATTAAATGCATGACAATAAACAACTCTATTTGATCATAGATATATTAACATGCCAAACATAAGAAAAACTCTGTAATACATTTCCCCTAAAAAAGGTCAGATCAAAATGGATTCTCCACACACCAGAGCATAAGTAAAAAGAGATTTTGGTCTCAATTACCATTACTGCTAAATATCCCACTCCAGAAATTAAAATTAACATTAAAAATGTGAAAGAGAAAATGGAATGAAAAAAAGGCAAATTGGACCATCTACTTTAAAAACAGAAAACACTATGACCGTAACTGTATACACACATTAAAAATCATCCTACAGTAAACTTAAAACGAAGCCTACTTAGATATCACACTGCTAATTATTATATAAACAACCTGAGAAACAATACCTCCAAGATACATGTTTTACTATTTAGTAAACAAGAAACTGCCACATTTGACACCACTGATTAAGGCCAGGCATTTCTAAAGCTTCAGACACATTTCTGAAATCCACAATACATCAATTTTTAATACTTCCACTCTCTCAGCTCCATTAAAAAGATGGTAGGGGAAAGATTTTAGAGTAATTAATGATATAGTTAGCTGCTAAATATTAATAGGAATCGTAGTCTTGCATAAAATATAACATATAAACCTTGCCAATACAGACGCACCAGTAATTAAACTTGAATATGTAATTACACTGATTTATAAGACAGGCAAAAAGTTACACTTTACTGGCTTCTATGTAAACTGTGGGCAACAGTTAAACTTTGCATTTTACGGTTTATGTAAATGGGCAATATCTCCACCACAGTTCATAAATGGTTTAGAGACTCACAGTTAAAATTACAACTAACACCAACATGCACGTTCTACATTCAATGCTTGCAAGCTAGTTGAAGAGGTTTGAAGAAAAAAAAGCTTAAAACCAATCTTACTACACAGTAAATGAAGAAGTATCTATTTAATTGTTTTAATATAAATGTTTAGTTTCAAATACATAATTCCAGGTGTTCCACTTACCTACGTTTCAAAGCACTTTTGAGTAATATTGGTTCTTAGACTAAGACATTTTTTTCTTGAAAGTATGCTAACTGCACTTACATGTGAGGCTGAGGAGAGCAGCCCGGACTGCTATTTCCATTACTGTCAATGTGATCCAGCGAACCATTGAGATCTTCATGGACTGCCTGCAGTAAGCCACTGGATGCGTTATTTATCAATCCTGGGTTACTAAGCAATGGTAAACTACTCTCTGCCAGTGCAGCCTAGCAAAATGAAGAACAAAAATAAAATTCTCAGTCCTCACACACACAAACCACTTTTAAATGTTCATACACATACAAATGTACACACACAAAGCAGCTCATTTTGAGTAGCTGTAGAAATGGTCAGAAGGACTTTATTCATTTTCCAGTTATTTACACATTCAGACTGTAACAGCATCTCTATTTCTGGTTTAACATTTCTCTTACATATGTTTCATTATTTTCCATTATTATTCCATGTCCTGATATTCTTAGTACTTCTCAGTTTTACATCATTTTTCGACTTAGAACTACACTTAACCCCTATGCCCTTCCACACAATGTATGGCTCCTTTATAATGCAGGCAGCTGCTATACTTTAAAAAATGACCAGAACTTAACTCAAAATAAAAAAGTCCTGACATTTGCCTCTTCTGCATAAAAATTATATATTATAATTAAACTTTAAAGTTTTTGCCATGAGCACCATGTTCCCCAACACTATGATGTGAAATCATTTATGACAGCTTGGATAAATATTAATGCATATCCACATGCATTTGCAAGAGCTTCTATCAATCTAACATTTGCAGCAAAACTGAGTGTTCCGGATTTTGCCACAGGGTGTCCTTCTTGCTTCTTCACATCAAAAGTAGCATGAATAAGAACAAGTACTTTTTGCAGTGCTAGGTAATACAACTTACTTGGGTGATAAACCCAACTATTTAGGATGACCATAACGTTCACATAAACATAAATATAAGCTACTCTATACAATAATATAACAAGAAATAAAATACTTCACATGTAATAACATAATTAATGTGTGAAAAAAAAAGTTTTTTGTTTTTTTTTTTTACCTGCAAGCTTGCATTAAGAGCTGCTCCATAGCCTAAGCTGGTGGGTATGTTTTTCACTAACGTTGGGCTTCTGAAAATAAACGATTTTTCAAAGTTTAAAAAACAGGCAGACATCCTGGCTGGCTCACTGGGTTAATGGATTGGTGTTTCAGCTCAGAAGACCCGAGTTTGAAAAGGAAAAATGAAATGAAGTTGGGGGTAAAGGGGCTCAACCCACCAGAGCACAGTGATTTACTCCTATCAGAAAAGCAAGCGCTATGCTGTAATTAGACCCATGTGAGAGCAGGGACATGGTGACTTAGCTTTAAACTTTGTACAACACCTGCCTCGGCTATGCTTGCTGTGTCACTTGGGTTTTTTTGTTTGTTTGTTTGTTTTTTTGTTTTTTGTTTTTTTTTTGTTTTGAGTTAACAGTGATAAATGTTTGAATAGATGATTAGACAAGATGGTAATCCTCACTTCCATGAAACTATGAGGGTACAACAACATACAAAT
>NC_089873.1:28672500-28680000 GCF_040182565.1 Anser cygnoides
TGGATTTATGAGACAATTATTCTGTCTTGTGATTATCTACATTATACTATAGGAAGGAATGAAAAAAATAATCTTATTGAAATGAGACAGTCGTTTGAAACTGTAAAGAAACAATATTCTGAAAATTTTGATAGACTACAGATCATCTGGGGTTAAAATAATTAAATAATAGAAATGTGTTCTGAAAACCTTTTCCCACACAGTTCAGCAACATTTGGAACCTAACCTGAATTGTCTGTGTGACAGGATAATTTCACAATGCAAGAAAATGCAAAAAGCCATCAGATTGCTCTATTAATATATATGTCACATACATTAAAATTAAAGTTTTCAAACCCCTTATCCTTGTAGAGAATCTAAAATAAAAAATAGAATTTAGATAGACTAATGAAAGCAAAATAATGCACCTAAATTTTCTCCCGCAAAGATAGGGGTTAAGGAAATGCTAACACGTTCTTCATTCATCATCAGGTTATAAAGTGTGCCCTCAAACAAAGATTTTCTTTGAAGTATGTGGAGCTGAAAACACAAGAGACAGAGTTTGCTGTCCTTTTACGTAAACATTAACTGGGCGTGATATGCAAGTGTGCTCTTTAATACAGATTGTGTTTCTTCTGCCTACATTTCCTGACTTTGATGGACACAGATTTTCATCGATACCCAGCATTTCATCTTCAAGTGCTAGTATATCCTTTTCATAATTGTGAGAACTTGAACGTACTAAGGTTGCCATCACAGTTAACATTAATGAACAGTTAACGTATCATAGAGCTTGCATTATAAGTGCAGTGTATCTAAGCATGTAAGTACTGTGACGCCTGACACCCTAACAGTACAGACCTGGACCTGCATCAGACAGTACTTTTGCATGTGTGAAGCCGCATTCAGTTCAATGGTGCTTGTCTCTGGCTGCAGCTCCAGCTACACAGCTGGGGCCTGATACAGCGCCCCGAAGCAGCTGTGAGCAGTAGTGACTTTCCAGTGCCAGTGCCAACCCCAACAACATAATCGGAAATGCGTATCTGTGCATTCTTGTCAGAAATCAAGAAAAAAAGATGTTTAAAAGTGTTTAAATTTGCTGGTTAAAATAGGATCTCCTTCCTTTGTTTAGAATAACAAATTGTTTATTTGTGCCACTAGTAAATAATTTTAAAAATTTTTATAAGTACTTAGATTCTTTGTACATTTACTTTTTACTGCCCTAAAGTCCACTGTCATATCTTTCAAAGCCGGTTTCTTTCTAATATCTGTAAATCTATCACAAAAAAAGATATTCACTCTAGTTTCAGTCTCAAGGCAATGATTTGGACACTTATAGGTGTACTTTGTTTAGTGTCACCTATAGCGTAGATTGGATAGATTTTGTAAAAGATAGCATTACTTTTAAAGAAACATACAATTTGACAAGCTATTGCATTTTACCTTCATTTTATTGCCATATTTTTCATCACACTCATTGTTTTCCAACTGTCACTAAATTGTTCATTTTCTTAGTCTGCTACATTCGTAGACCTATTTACTGTTTATAAAGCAATATGCACTTACAGGTTTTGGAGATGGCTTGGGCTCCGAGGGTCGCATGTGCAAGTGGGTCATCATTGCTTGAAGACGTTCACGTTCTTTAGAAAGCTGTTAAGAAAGAGTGAGATCAGAAGCATTTTAGAAATGACTGATACAGCTATTTTATTGCAGTGATACATCTTATCATTGTGCTTGTCTCGGTGTAATGATTCCTGCATGTAAAAGTCTATGTCAGATGAAACTTATCTGAGAGGAAATGCAACTTTGGGCACGGAAAAAAAAACACACAACTTTTATAGCCTTTCATATGTTAAAAGGTCAGAGAAAACAAATAACACTTCATCTTTTTGTCAATAAGAGAATTGAGGTCACAGTTGCCTCGACAGTAACAAGTTACTAAGACCATAAATTAGAAGGCCCATAGTGTCTCTTTAAAGTCCTGTGGACACTGTTAGCTATGGACTAGTGCCAACAGCTGTGAAGGGGTGAAGGGTCCTCAAAGCACAGTGCCTGCCAGGATTGTCTACACACTTCATCCTTTCCCACTGAGGTCCAGTTAGTGCCCCCTGCAATCTGCCATCATCAATCTAATTCAATAGAGTGACAGAGACCAGGCAGTGTGAAACACTGAACTCTGCCACTGAGTCGGCATCTACACTGCACTGGGTCTCATTACAACTGATGGACCTTACTTCACTATCAGTCAGACAAAGCAAAAAATGGCATAATTGGTCACACTGCAAGCTAAATCTTCAGTTTTGCCGTTACATTACAGCATTGCCTTTGTCAATCGTAAACAGTTCTTAAGAAGCCCTTAAACTGCCTTTAGGAAACATCACATTACTTAAATCTACTTTTTCCTAACTAATACTATTTTCTCATCATATGCTACGCAACTGTTCGTATTAATAACAATGAAAAAGAACAGGAAGGAGTGTTTGAAGTATGTAACTTGTTGATAAAAGTATCAGAACCTAAAAGAGGAGAATGTATCTTACAACACAAAAATAATCTTTTCTTTTTTTTTTTTTTTTTGAAACAAGCTGTGTTCCAGTGATGTTGGCTTTGGATATATGCAAAACAATTACAACACTAATTGGAACTTGAATCACTTGGTGTTTAACACTGACATTTTCCAGACACTTCTGTAATACTTTTTTTGCATGAATTCAGCTCGAGTTACACCTGTAGACTGAGATTGGACTAAGCAAACCAGCCTGTAAGTAATTTAGAACCGCAGGAAACTACCTGTATTACTGAAGATATTCTGGGTATGCTGGATATAATTTGGTCAGTGCAACTTTAATTAAAAGAACACTTGAGGCAGGGGGTGGGAAAAAGGTTTCTTCTTAGGCTTTGGATTTTTTTGTGTGATGCTTTAGAGTGATGCTATTTGCCATGATGTAAATTCCTAACAGAAAATTAACACTGCCCTGTATAAAAGAAACTAAAACTTTGCATGGGTATATAAAACTTCAAATTCAAGGCAAATAACAATAAATGGCATTATTTTACTTTCCCCTCATTGCTTTGTGTTCCCAGTATTAAAATACAAAAGAATCTAACAGTTTGCCTTGTCTGAAAGAAGAACAAGTGTTCTTGCGTGCATGCAAACAGTGAGGCAATACATGGGGCAAGGTAAGAAAGCTGAAAAGGGTTTACCCTTTTTCTCCATGTATCTCCACAAACTGGAAAAAAAAAAATCTCAGTCCCTCCCTGCATCCTTTGTGTTCTCCTGCACTGTCTCAAGAGGGTACAGATCTGCTGAAAAAATGCCCCCTGTACAGAACCACATGGTGTAAGCATCTTGCACAGTCATTCTGGGATGACTGTGAGGTTCATGCCAAGCCTCAGCAGCCTGATAAGTTGTTTCAATACTGGGAGACCCCAGGGGTACTTGGTACTTCTGTAAACTGGATGGAGCATCACATATATGCAGTGACCCCTAATGGTTAGAGCCTGACCAAGCCACACCAGTGTCATGGTCCCAGCCACAGGACTGCCTGGGGACCAACCCCTGAGTGGGTCTGACATTACCAATCGACTTCCAGAAAAATGCCCACCATTGGGCAGACAGTCACTTTGGGTGGAGCTATGCTCTTGTACTCCTTTGTCCAGCAGACAAGCATTGGGTCAGAAGGGGCAGAAAGAAAAGGGGTCCTGACCCCATTTCAAGAAGAGAAGACAGTTTGGATCCAGTCTCTGCTCCAGGGACTGCATTTTTCATTCATGATGAATGGCATTAGGGTCTTAGTTCAAGCAAAATACTGTAGACAATGCTGATGTTAGATAATTATTGCATAATTTATAATGTAAAAATCTTAATGTAAAAAAAAAAAAAAGCTAGTTCATGAATATCTACAAATTTCATGCAAGAAACATACAGCTTTAAGCCACAATCATTAAGGCAAGTGTTTTCATTTTAGCTTAGATTAATAGTTATATTGGGTTTATATGGCATCATATTTTCTCCTTCCCCCTCCTCAAAGGAAGAGGAGCTGGGAGTGAGAGAACAATGTGGTGGAGTTTAATTGGACATCGGTGTGAAACCACCACAGTCCCTTTTGGTGCCCAATGTGGGCTCGAGAAATTAAAGATAAGGATGATAACTGGGAGAGGTAATGGGCAAAACACAGACTGGACATGGTCTAAAAATGTAATAGTTGTGAAGAATTTATGATGTAAAAGCTGTGAAGACTATGTGTTGCCATAATGTGGTGAAGGGATGAGGGGTAGCATGTATGTAAATTGTCTGCATTGTTGGTGTTGTGTTGATGTTATGTTGATTTTGGTGTAGGGAATTTTTATTTTTTAAATGTATGTGAAGATTGTGATGAATGTGATAAAATTATATTTTAATGATAATTCTTAAATACGCTTTTCACAAAAGCATGGGGTAAAATGTATTGGGTTTATGTGGCACGGTTTTGGTAGTGGAGGGGCTGCAGGGATGGCCTCTGTGAACAGAGCCCAGCAGCTGCCCCATGTCAGATCAGAGCCAGCTCCAGATGGCTCCAAAAGGGACCCACTACTGGCCAGAGCCAAGCCAGTGAGTGACGCTGGTTGGGCCTCTGGGAGAGAGGATTGAAGAAAGGGGAAAGCAACTGCTGTGCAATAGCAGCTGCAAGAGAGGAGTGAGAAAATGTGAGAGAACCAGCCCTGTAGACCTCAAGGTCAATGCAGCAGGAGGGCAGGAGGTGCTCCAGGCACGCAGCAGCAGTTCCCCTGCGGCCTGTGGAGAGGCCCCTGGTGGAGCAGGCTGTCCCCCTGCAGCCCATGGGTCCCACACGGAGCAGATCTCCACGCTGCAGCCCGTGGAGGAGCCCCCGGTGGAGCAGGTGGATGTGGCCTGGAGGAGGCTGCGGCCCATGGAGAGCCCCCGCAGGAGCAGGCCCCGGGCCGGAGCTGCAGCCCGTGGAGAGGAGCCCACGCAGGAGCAGGGGTCTGGGGGGAGCTGCCGCCCGTGGCGGACCCGTGCTGGAGCAGTTTGCTCCTGGGGGATGGACCCTGTGGTACGGAGCCATGCTGTAACAGTGCTTGAGAAGCTGCTGCCTGTGAGCTGCTCAGGGGAGAGGAGGTAGGTAGAAAGGGGGGGGGGGGGGGGGGGGGGGGGATGTGGGATTAGTTGATTAGTTTGCTTTTAGTTTCTCACTGCTCTAGTCTGTTAGTAATAGGCAATAAATTATATTAATCTCCCTATGTTGAGTCTGTTTTGCCCATGAAAGTAATTGGTGAGCAATCTCCCTGTTCTTATCTCAACTCTTGAGCCCTTTCCATCGTATTTTCTCTCCCATTGTCCTTTGAGGAGGGGGAGTGAGAGAGGAGTTGTAGTGGAGTTTAGCTGCCCACCAGGGTGAAATCACCACAGTTCTAAATATGTAATGGGATTATACATCTATGCAACAAACCTGTATTTCTAACTGCTGAACCACTTGCATTTGCACCCGACACTGAGCAGTGCTTCTGTCATCCAATGCATGTTCATTGTTAAGGTGCCTAGAGAAGAAAGAGAACACTAATAAAACAGTGTTAAGACGAGGAAAATTTCTTTATGAGTTCATTTTTCTCTCCTGTGCATATGGCTTCCATTAGTTTCAATGGGAGTTATGCAAAAAGATCTAGTTAGAACATGCCTTAGATACAACAATACAAAGTAACAAAATTGATTATTTCATTTAGTTCCACAAACTTTCTCAATGATGAATGCCAGAAGCCCAGTTCCTATCTCCCAGACCACAGAAGCCATCTAAAAGCCAGTATAACTGGTTGTCCGTATTTGGTAGAGTCACTGAGCTGATTTCCACTCCCTGTCAGTGGTGTAGATGATCAGACAACCACCTTATAAATGATTCTTCAAAAGATATAATTGTTTTCAGGCTGCTTGAACTACTGTAAATTGATGTAGTCTTTGTTTAGATTTCTCCACCTGTTCTTTAGTCATTAAAGCAAAAGCACCAACAGAATGTCCTTTCCCCCTTCCCAGAACAGAGCCAGGCATTACTGAAACCATAGGGGAACAATCTGAGGAAGAGGGCGCAAAGTAAAGGCACCACAAGGAATAACTATACACCTTACACACACAGCAAGCCTCCTGGGAGAGATTCAAGCTACGCAATCATGCCAGCTTAGCAGAACAAGCAATGCATAATGCAACCAGGAAGGAGAACCACAGTGGGTGAGTACAGGTACCTAAAGTGCCGACCAGACCCAAATGTCTGTGTCTCATATGATTCAACGGGGTGCACCTTTACAGAGCTCATTTAGTGCTGTTTATTTGGGTTTTGTTTTGTTTTATTTTGTTTTGTTTTGTTTGAAGGACAGTGATTTCTGTTTGTTCTTTTTCTTCTGTGATCAAAGAAATCCCTTTTGGAGCTTTTAGAGCGGTTTTGCTACTCTACTGAGAAGAAAACTTAAGGATCAGGCTAAAGAAGAAATGGGAGCAAAGGAGTTTTGCCTTTGAATGTGGATTTACTGGCTACTCCCCCTGTTTGCAAGAGGGGTAAGTTTTGTAGGTACTATAGTCACAGATGATCTCACAGCTGCGTGAACTATGATATCCATATCATAGAGGAAAGATATCTTCCCCCCTTTTATTTTTTAGCAGAATTATTTAGGGAACTATGCAGTTATTTGATTATTGATCTATGTAAAGAATGTGTTTTTCAGAAACAGGGTAAAAATAAGTGGGGACAGCATCCTAATTTTAGTATGATTTGTATCTTTAATTTAAATCATGACATCACAATTTAGGTCACAATGATAGAGTTTGCAGGTGAGCATAATACGACAGTCAGGTTTTGTTACCCTTGCACAAGGAATGGCTAGAGAAGATATAAGTAATTATGAAAGCTTTTTTGTTGTTGTACTTTTATTACAAAATTGTTTACTGGTGTACTTCCTTGTAGTTTATGCTAAGTACAAGCATCACCAAGGACACATTTCCTGTGTGTGTGTCATAAAACCTACATTTAAAAAAAAAAAAAAATCAATGGAACTGACTTCACTCTCCCTTCATGGGGAAAAATGCACGGTCAGTTTAAAAAGTAGATGACTTCGGAACATACCATTCTCTTGTTTTCTTGAATTTTTGATTCAAAAGAATTTTACTCCCTCCATTAATTATGCAGACACGATAGTGTGGGGTGTATTAATAAAATGGTTTAACATTTTCAGTTAATTGGATACAAAGCTGTCAGAAAAAGAACTGTAGACTGATTTTATCTATTTATCATCACCACTACTATCACCAGTACACATCACCATGTTTCCACATGCAAGTGCATGCACAGGAACTCATGATAGTAAGCAATGGTATAGGTATAAAAGCTCTCCTGGCCTGAGTATGAGGTTACTACCTACTCATGATTATTTATTAGTTATTACAACACCATATGTTTGCATAACACCTTACAAAATAGATACAGACACAGTCCTTGCCCTGAGGAACTTTGCATGTAACAGCAGCATGCAGTGTGGGAA
>NC_089873.1:28685000-28702500 GCF_040182565.1 Anser cygnoides
AAGTTCATATTGGACAAACAAAAGTGAAGGTAAAAATACTTTTCATGACTTTAAGACATTTATTCTAAGTTGTCACTTCACCCTAAATCCTTTCCACTGTTATAAATGTGAAGCAAAAACACTGTTCTCTGTCTTAATCTTTCTCCTCAGATGCTCTGGCAAGCCATTTTCTCAGTACAGGAAGTTAGAGTTCACTGCATATACCAGGCACTCTTCAAAGTTGTCATATTATAGAAACACACACTACTAGACTGGTATAGTGTACCTTATTAATATTTCATTTTGGTACAATATACTTGCATTAACTTTTTTAAACTCAGGTATCATATTGTTTCAAGTCAGGGAACCTAAAACATCGTAACAAAGATTAGACTAAGAGCAAAGCCTTGAAAACTACAGCCATTAGTCCTGTCATCCCCTATAAAGTTAATGGGTTGGAAAAATGGTCAATCTTTGGACTAAAAGTTGATATTTAATTGAAAGAAAATGTTTTTTAATTGTAATGGGGATTTTGCATTAGTGTGAACATGAAAAGGTACTAAAGAATGTAATACAAGGTTATACATTGATTTCCATCTTAACACTAATGTAAAATGAAGGAATATTTCTATTTCATAAACAATCTGGCCTATTCAGCATCATGACTTCTTATTTGTTTTAAGGGCATGGAAGACAGAATTGAATGAAAAGAAGAAATAATGTAAGATTCTCAAACATTTTTTTGCTAGTGTGTAGGACAAAAGCCATAACACTGCTGTAAACCCTGATTGACTCTACACCAGAATTATCAAGATGTTACGTGTCGCTTTCACATTTTCCAGGGTTATTTGGTTCACGAAAGCAAGAGCATCTGTAAACCTAGCACTATACTGTGTTAATCAAAATGGTTTTAGTGATCATGTATTATAACAAGAGACCCGACATAATGGATGTGCAAAGTCTGGCCACAGAATTAGCATCACGGTAGCCTAGTGACCATAAACATATTTATAAAATTTAGCTTTTTCTTGAAGGGAGCATGCTTGAGTAAAACTAATTTAAATTCTTAATATTGATAATACTCACAATGATTCATTGAATTTGGGAAGTTTCATTTGCCTTTTAATACTTTTTTAAAAAATCAGTTTCTTTTAAATCCTATACAGTTTTCTCTAATAATTACCCATTATTTTGATGTTCTATTAATGCACTTATAAACAAAAATGTATCAAGAGAGAGAAATACACTAGCTAAGATTTGCAAGTCAGTGTAAGTCATTTTATTTAAAATTGGAAGATAGCATGAGAAATGGATAAAGTATTTAAAATACTTTATGAAAAGTATTTCTTTAATTCTATTACAAAAGTTATTGTGACACTGAGTGCTTATGGTCTACTGTTAAGGTGCTTCTGTTATATACCCTGTAGTCTACCATTTGTAAACACATCTTTTTGATGTTTCTGCCAACATCCTGGCAACAAAGCAGTGCAATTTCAAATGAGCTAATTAACTTAATTGTTGATGAAGCATGAAACAGTTCACTCACCCTGTTAGCTGCACCATGACAACATAAGAGTCTCAGCCCCTGAAGTTACTCATCTATATAAGCCTATCTGTAGCTTTCCATTACGATCTATTGCATGCCAACATGAGTACAGCTCTTCTGACAAAGACCAGTCTATGATGTACATAAGTAGAAAATCAGGGCTGTTTTTGAAAGTTTAAATGAACACACAAGTACTAGCAACTACTTAAAGAGGAAAAAAAAATCCTGAAACCCATTGTAGTTTGAAGCCACAAATGAAAAGCTTTATCACTTATTTTCTAAATGTTCTAGTTTAGAAAATCACTGGCAAACCCAAACACTGCAAGTAAAAACTTTTGACATCATTCTGCAGTTCTGGTTTTTTTCTGTGTATCTCATGCACATACAAAAGGAAAAGCAAAAATAAATTATCAAGTGAGAGTTAAAGGGTCACATTCAGTCCTTTGTGCTTTTTTATTTATACTAAACACATGAATTCCTACTATACACAAAATAGCACAATTTAAAATGTGCTTTTTCATACCTCTACTACCCAATATACCATCTAAAGCATCACTTCAAATTTTCTGAGGCTCCATTTCAGTAAAGGATAATAAGAGGATTAAACAGTGTGCTATTGAAAAGACTGCAAAAATGGTTGACAAAGAAAGAATAACAACTTGACCCTCCACAGATAGCCTGAATCACCCAGTTGCTTGAAATATACAGAAAGAAACTCTGATGTGATTTACAGTAAAAGTTTGTTTGCCATCTTTCTCTTTTCCTTGCCTGAAGCAACCCTGAACCAAGAATAAAAATCAACCTACTTTAAAAATTGTCCAAAATCTTCACAAACGCTTTCACAGCCAGGCCATTTGCAAACTCCATGACCATAGAGAGTATGGGAGGCCCCAGTCTCCTCATGTGACGAGCTGCAGCAAAAGAATAAGGCATCAGATTCATCTCAAAAGCCATAATCGTTGGAGGCTGCTAGCGCCTGTCAGGTTACGATCAGTGACAAACAGGTCAAAACAGGTCAATTTAGCTCAGAGCAGTCAGAAAAATTTAATCGTTCTATTGAATAGTTCAACTGCCAAGGCTAGATGATGTTCCAATTAGAGAAGAAATAGAGCCAAAGATGACTGTTAATAAAGGATGAAAAAATAAGATGACTGTATAATACCATATGCTAATTCTGCCATATGACCTTGGTGTAACATTTACCTATAAATAAAAAATATACTCAGAAGTGATCAATTCTGAAAAGAAACACTGAAGATGGACAGTCAGAATTTATGAATAATGTGAATGCTACTATAAAATACTTGGATTTTCTGCTAAAATGTGTATAAAATTAAATAAATAAATTTTAAAATATTTTTGCTCACAAGTGTTGCTGCCATTAGCTACTTGACTTAAAAAGAAATAAAAATAGCTGTTTTCCATGGAACCTCTTTTTTTTGGAACCTCTGCAACATTTTCATCCATGTGCACTTATCAAAGAAATTCAGGGGACTACCCCATGGAGGTGGGCACCAGCTACAGATCCTGAAGGAAAGAACCAACTTATCTGACATATAACTACACAAGTAATACTAACTGAAAGTATTACTGTAAGGTCTTCAGAGAAGTACCACTTTTTAAAATAATACAAAATAACAACAGAAAAATGTGATCACAATCACAGAAGGACTAGAGATACTTTAATTATTGTCTCCTATTTCAATATTAAATATTAAATATTATTTCATTCAAACAATTTTAATTTTTTGAAAATACAATAATAATTTGGGCTTTGTAGATAGAAATTTAATTTCATGCTATATTGAGATAATCTACATCTGACTATATAAACATATTTACTGATTCTAAGCACTACAGCTAAAGTACTCTTGTACACATGCGATCCATTACTTGAAAATAAAGAACAGTTAAGAATATCTGTCCATGTGTCTGAAAAATTATTTTAACTTCATTCATACAGTTGAATTCTACTGTATAACACTAATGCCACTGAAAATTTGTATGAATTACAGTGAGTTACTCTTGTGCATAGAAGGAAAATTCAGTGGTTTTCTTCACAAGAGACAAACAATATAATAACTGCTTTAATATACTAATTCCTAAAGCACTTTTTACATGAGTCTGTCCAATGAATTGTAGACTTAACAACTATGCATATATACATTTTCTATGAAAACAGCAGTGTGATTCAACAGTAAATGCTTGACTGCCGAATGTGTTGATTCAAATATGAATGAAACAATGAACCTACCAAAGTGCCCACAAACACACTATTCTGGGATTTCTGTTACCAAAAGTTCCTTAAGTTCATGTGTAATAAAACTGCTAGTAATTGTAATTGCACCTGTAAAACTAGACATCATTATTGAAAACAATGCCCTGTTGATAAACAGCTTTGAAAAATCTGGTCTCCGTGATCTCTTAAGTAACCTGTATTAAATATTGTGATTTGAAATAATGTGACTCATGATGTTAAACAACAGCTTTACATCAAATGATAAGCACAGTTGAAATCTCATCAGTATTACCTGTCTCGCCTTGCATTTAGAACTGAAGACTGTCCATTCACTATGGAATGATGAGTTATTGGTGGTGATGCTTTGGAAGTGGTGGAGGAGGTAGTAGAGGAGGAATTGTTAGTAGTGAGGTCTAGCCCTCCATGTTTAATGCCATTGTCTTCCATACTGTGAACTCCAGTCACTTCTTTCCATAACTGCTGAATCTCAGCAGGACTTAAGCCAGCTATAAAATGAAAGAGAGCCCCACTAATATAACAAAATAAGAGTTTCAGATAATGAGCTCAGTGTTATTAATGGATTAATGCCAACAATAAAGCTGATGCTGTTTTTCCAGCACAATCAATGGGTAGTAAAACATAAATTCATTTTTCTTCAGTCAGAATCCAGGTAACCTAGCTGTCTTCTCTAGGGTTATAAACAGTCAATTAGATATCACCAATTTTAATAATATTGCACTCCTTCTAAAAACACTACTCAAAGATCAAAGAGTGAAAGCTACAAAGAACTTGCAACTACTTCTTAAAATAATAATAATAATAATTTTTAAAAATAAAAAATAATAAA
Source organism: Anser cygnoides (assembly GCF_040182565.1). NCBI lineage: Eukaryota > Metazoa > Chordata > Aves > Anseriformes > Anatidae > Anser > Anser cygnoides. The sequence goes on from NC_089873.1 coordinate 28,689,612, forward strand.
AAACTAAATACATATCCAGGCATGATTTTTGTTGTCTACATAATAAATTTCTTGACGTGCGAACACAACTCAATGCATACAGTTAACTCAGCTTTTAGAATTCTTCCTTATCAAATATCTAATGGAAAATAGAAAAGTATATTACACCAAGGATACAAACATTAATATTCTCTTTAAACACTGAATAAGAATAGGGAGTGGGGGAAGCGGACAGGAGGGAGAAAAATCAAAAGATGAAAATGAAATCTATGAGATTATAACAGGTTTAACATTTGAGCAAGAGGCATTTTAATTAACGACACCTACATATTCATTAGTCCTATATAATATTTACAAAAATGGTTTGATTTAAAAACATGTCTTAAGAGACAATAAACAAAGTGAAGAACAAAACTACTAAAGCACAGAGCTACATACTGGTGATTGCTTCAGCTCTTTGGTGCCATTCAGTGGCAACAAACAAGAAGAAAGCTAACAAAGGTGGTCCATTTACAATTCCCTCTACATAGATGAAACTATGTCTAGGGTAGGCCATCAAATTCCCCCACTGTTTTTTCATCCCACCCTACTGTGGAAAACAAATCAGAGGGCTTGGCTAGGAGACTCCATCTCATCAGTCTCCTGGAGTCACGAGCAGTCATACAAAATTTGAAGACCTTCGCAAGCTTCTCTCCTATATGCACAGTACTGTTCTGGAGTCTGGCCACCAGATCTTTGCATATAGATCAAATTTGCTCCATACTCCAGTTGTAGCCTGGAAACTTGTGGTTTCCATGCTTCATCCCCAGCCACAAATTGCAATGTTTTGTCGAATAAACTTATACATCTGCATTAGGGTTGTCTGGCTTGAGTTGAGCACTTTGCATGAAGTCATGGAAACTTCCATTACAACTGTTTCTGCCTGAAGTAAAGATTCCCAAAACACAATAGAATAGCTGTGAGCATTCTCTTATCTCCTCTGTCTTAGATACATACTATCTTATGCATCTAAGGTAGGAAATTAATATATTGAAAGATGAAGAGTTCATCATAACTATATACATTTACTGTCACTGCCAGTCTTCATAAAATTGACGTCTCTGTTTTGAAGAACACTAAATTAAACGTAGAAAAGAATGAGAAGCCCAGAGAGCCTTTTGTGAAAGATCTTGTTTCACATCTAAGTTTCTCAGCTTGACACAGCTTGGGACAGAGGTATCTTAAAATCTAACTTTTTTGTATCTCATCTCAAGAAGTAAAATTAGATAGGACACATTCACAGTATATTTGACTACTTGAATGCAAAGAATTCAAAATGTTGATGTTTTCTGAGTTGAATTTTTGCTCTTACTTTCTGAAATTGCTCAAAGTTATTGCCCTTCACAGAAAAGGATTTAAAATTTATCTATTCATTCAAGCTTTTAATCAAGGATAGTTTTTCTTGGTAAGCAAGTTGTATTAGAAAGATTTAAAGATCTTACTTCACTGCTGGTAAAATCTGTTTATTCGATAACATCTTATTTTGAAGATGCAGGAACTCAGACTACTGAAATGGATTCAACAAAAATTATGAAAAATGACAGTAAGTTCCTTAATACTTCTCAATAACTGTCTCACCACTAAGTATACAACGCTATTAAAAAAGAGACTGCTAGTAATTTAAAGACATAATAATTTCTGGAGGTAGTGTGGAAACAAATTGGTTGGAAGATATTCAATTTTATTTAAATTATGGAAGGACCTCCTTTTTAGACTATTATTTTGTGTCTTGCTTCTCTGCCTTAGATGCCAACATCTACTGGCAAACTCTGCTAATAACAAAGTGAAAGAGTTGATTGGAATGTACACCTTAAAACTGGATTTTAAATCACATTTGTACAGCAAAAAGCTAAGATTTAAGGAGGCAAGCAAAGAAGCTAGGCTCTAATTTACTGCATTAGGGAGATGGGTAACTGGAGTGATGGTAATACTAGTAGTAATTGTTTAATGAAAGTAAGTAATTACCACTGTGTTCATGAGGTATGCTCCTACAAATAATCATTTTGCCATGGTAAATAACAGTTACTCACAAATGTAGTCACAAATCAAAATGAAAAGTAATGTATTCATTTAGGTGGAATGATATACATAGTAAATTATTCACTTCAAAGTATTCCCTTCCTCCTGACACTGAAAAAAATAAACTAATTTTGTACTTTAAAAATTTAAACCAAGAATAAACTCATCTTCTTGAATAATCAGAGGGCAAACATATTGTTGGGTCTTGTTACAAGAAAGTTTTCATCACAGATCATCAAACTTTGGGCCCTGCAGGAGCTCAGCAAGAGCCGGTCCAGCAATCTGGGTGAATGAATCCCAGCTGGAAGCAGCTAGAGTAATGTCCTTTCCCATGCAGAGTGGTCTCCTCCTCCTCTTGTGGTGTAAGCTATGGATGGAGCTGTGTTCCCAGGCTGCCTAGCTCAACTTGATTTTTAAAATCAGAAAGGAGTTTCTCTCTGGGCTCAGGCTGGTTAATTTTTACGATGTCTTCAGAGCACCCTGAAAGGTAGCTGCCCTTTAGGATTAAAGGATTAAGGGCAGGCACTTAAAAAGTATAAAGTTAATAAGTGAATTTGCAATTAATTGTAAATTATGGCAATTTTGTAGTTCTTGTGTCTAAAAAAGACCAACTCCCATTTTACAAGAGACCTGTAAAATGGCCGTCAGATTTTCATCTGTATATAAAGGCAGGGTAAGTTTTAAAGTTTCATGGGTTGTGGTAACTCTCAAGCTACCCTCTCCACACTACGCTAAAGGAGAAAGGATGAAGCAGAGGATCCAGAGTGGGATAAAAAATAAGAACTATAATGAAAAGAACCAATGCTCATTTGCTATACAGTATTCTAACACCAACAATCCAAGAGATTTTGAGATTAGTTTTATAACTCTTTCACCACTATCTATTCTACTTTTATGTTTGAATAAATACTTAATAAAACAACCACTCCCATGCATCTGCTTTTCATTTTCCTACACAGTCTGATCAAATCTCAGCTTTTTCTTTTTCTTTTTCTTTTTCTTTTTCTTTTTCTTTTTCTTTTTCTTTTTCTTTTTCTTTTTCTTTTTCTTTTTCTTTTTCTTTTTCTTTTTCTTTTTCTTTTTCTTTTTCTTTTTTTTTCTTTTTCTTTTTCTTTTTCTTTTTCTTTTTCTTTTTCTTTTTCTTTTTCTTTTTCTTTTTCTTTTTCTTTTTCTTTTTCTTTTTCATTTTCATTTTATTTTATTTTTATTGTTGTCATTTAGATACCTATGCATTTAGCTAACATTAGTATAATATTACACAGAAGTAACTCATTTTGAGCAAGGGGCTTTGGATATAGGACATTAAAGATCTCACCACAAAATAAAGGCTAAAACGCCTCCTATATTTTATTTTCTATACTTGACCATCAAGTAAATATGGTAAACATTCTTATTCCTGAAAGGCAGAAACTAGACTTGGAGCAAATACTGTTTCTATATGCAAACCTCACAGCTGTATGTGGAAGTTATATCTTCTCATACTAACGAATGCAAAAAAAAAAAAACAAAAACATTCTTTGTCAGTAATAATTTGTGTTTTACAGGACTCTTTATTACCAATAACTTATAAACATGAATCCCCCTGTGCTTCTCTCATTGTTTTAGTCATCCACGTAACTCAGAAATCTAAGTGGGTCCACATAAAAATATGTGTTATACATCTGTAAATCCTTCTCTATAACAATATTATATATCTTGCAGCACAGTGGAAGGAGAAAAATGTGTTTTTACCACATCCAGTGTGAATTGCCTTAAAGAAGTTCTGAAGGTTTAATTTAATATTACCACAGAAAATGTCTGTCATAAAATGTGTTACATTTTTATGAGGAAAAACAAGATTGATCCTCTTACTCTTACGCAAACCCCAAACAAGGGAATCTGTTAAAGTTAGTAAGTAGTATTTGGATATTTTCTGTGTGTAAATCTAAGACTTACAAGAAAGCCTCAACAGAACTGAAATCCATTAATCTTCATTACATTATAAACTGGATTGTGTGCTCTATCTTCCTGTGAAGGATACTATGGGCTATAAGAGAAGCCCACTGAAAGAACTGGGAGCCAGTCACAGCTCTCTATTTGGTTCTCCCTTTGTTTCAGCATGTTGCTGGAAGACATTCCTTCTTACCCTCGTCACTCTTCGTCACTCTAACTCCAGATCCCCTGGCACTTAGTGGCCTTTCTGGAGATGCTGCAAAGCTGTTCTATGTTTTATTTCCTTTGCACATACACACCAGGGCCATTAAAAATCAACGTCCTATAAACTTACTTGTACATTTAAAGGAACCCCCCATGTGCAGTAGATACTAGAACCAGAAGGCAAAATTGGAAGAATGAAATACGTCATTGGAATTCATTACAATTAAAAAAATAACGAGGCAGAAGCGAACAATACATTAATTTACTTTTAAAAGGACAATTCAAATACATTTTAACAGTAACATTTTTAAATTTCTTTACTATTAGTTTTGGCCATGATTTCAATTATACTTAATTCTTTGACTAGAAGAAAGTTCTTAAAAAGAACCGTGTAGTAGTTCTTCTTAAAAAGTACTTAAAAATATATTTATTTTTATATTTTTTTCTACTACAAGTATTAAAAAAATGATTATTTTATATGTTTTTCTACTACAAGTAGATGAATGACTGTTGCATTAAATTAATGAATATCAGCGCAATTGGGTAGGAGTGCTGAGGGAAATCTATGGGGATTGCTTAATGTGAGAGAAAACCTGAGGAATTCCTCTTACAACAGATGGCACAAGAGGAGGTTGCAGAAGGTAAAGCTGTTCAGAGGGAGGATGTGTTTCAATTACTTTTTCCCCGTCTGGCCCAATGTGACTTTGTACAGAAGGAAACCAGCATTAGCAGTCTCACATGTCCAAATTCATGAATCATCTCGCCTCCCCACTGCTATTCCCAAATAATAAGGTGTAGTGTGATAGCTTATTTATGACTCTTTTCTGTTGCTGTAATTTTTATAAATTTAGGTATGCTTGTGTCATAGCATTTTCACACAACGTAATATATGAAATTAACACATTTACCTGTATTCTCTCAGGCCTTTTTTCTGTCCCCCTCCCCTTTTTTTCTTGTTCTACACTTGTCTATATACTATGCTCTAGCTCATCTGATTTCTGAAGCTTCGATCTCATAACAGTTACCTCACGAAGGAACCAGATACCTGCATAAAGGCCAATTAAAAGTAAAGTTACCTGCTATGAACAAAATCTAAAAAAATGCTCCTTTCAGGACTGAAGTGTCAGAGATGAGAACATTATGTAATTTTTATGACAGACATTTAGCTCATCTCTGTATGGTAACACAAACAGAAACACATGCCACATAGTTTACAGAGTCCTTAACATGTGAAATCTCTGGTCTTGTCTTAAAATGTAAGCGCTCTTAATTTCCAAGTTAATTTACTTTTCAAAAGTATGTGCCCTACTTTCTTTCAACCTTGAATGTATTTGTGTCAAGTGTTAGAAAGTTTAAGTTCTCACTGAGAAATCTTGATTGAAGCGACTTTTTTTTTTTCTAGAATTCTTAACTGTTATTTGTCAGTAATAATTCATTACTGTTGGATTCACAACTTACAAAAACTGTTGTTATATTTAACATATTTAATAGGAAGGGATAGCAATGACAATGAACTCTAAGGTATGTCCTTAAATTCAATTGTCATCATTTGAAGATTCGAAGTACTTTCCAATACCAAACACTTTTTTTTTTTCTTAGAAAAAGAAAATGTGAGCTTTGGGGTTACTTTAATATCACTGTTCGATACTTTTTATATCTGTTCCCTTATATTAAACGAAATGATAACATTCACACTAAATCAGATTTGAGTAATTCCTCAGAGGAAAGCAACCGTGCTTGAATAGTGTTCCTATTAGAAATTGTTTTCAGAACATAGGGCTAATAAATATGCATCTTATTTCTAAGGAAAAAAAAAAACACTAAAAAACTGCTTTTTTCCATAAAAGTATGCTGTAAAACTTATCTGCCTCAAGAAAAAATTGTAATATGAATAATAATATTTTAATAATAAAATATGCTTAAGAGTCATAATGGGAAACTGCCGAAGTTCAGATGAAAATGGAATGGTAAAAAAGTTGTGCATTAGAAATTACTCCAATCACATTTTATTGGTATACCTTGTGGCAGAGACTGGACAGGAAGAGCAGACTGGCCAGGTGGGATGGAAATGAGTCCCTGACGCTGAAGGTTCAGCAGATGTTGCTGCTGCTGAAGTTGTTGCATCTGGAGGAGCTGCTGCTGGAAGACAAGCTGCTGGGCTGCCAACTGCTGCTGCTGCTGCTGCTGCTACAAAAAGATGGGGGGAAAAAAACGTAGCAAAGAGTAAAGTGGGCATTGAAGGCTAAAAAGACAAAAATGTAAAATCAACTTCTTTCCCTTTAATCTCAGTTATTGAATAATAATGCTATTTGTAGAATACTCGGACAGTGAAATCATTTGAAATTTTTTATTATATTCATTCAAGCTATTAGGTGTTAGGGAGCATGGCGAGATACACTTAATGACACGCTAAAGAAAAGGGTCAAGAGAAAGTATATAACAGCTGTTTGAAACGCATAAAAAAAAAAAAAAAGTCCAGCTCATGGCAGATGATAACAAATTTATCTATGCTAAAATTGTAACTCTTCACAGCCGTCTGTGATTCGAAGGCACTCTTGTTTTTCCAATTGACTAAGTTTGGTCCGCAGTGGCCCATGAATGTGGTCTCCAGTGATCTATTAGTAAACTGGGATGTAGCCTTCATTTCACTGGCCTGTTAGCTCTCTCTCTTCTCTGGTCGGAATATATTAAAACGAGCACTACATTCAAGGCAAAGAAGTGCCCTATTATGAGTAGAGGTATAAGTTCCAATTTTGTGAGGCATTTCGAGACAAACTGGAGTCTGCAAAGACTCAGGAGGGTATAAGCAGGCAGTCACACTTCAGAGGAAGACAAGCTGCTGTGGAAGACCTTTCTTTTCTAGTTTGGGGAAAAGAGAAACTTCTGATGCGCTCACTGGAAAACAGACTGCATAATGGAGCAAGTCATGTGGATTGCCCAGAGCCTCCGGAGAAATACAGGAGCAATTTCTATTCCGTAGTTGATGGCTGTCTGAAATTCTATTCACAAATCCAAACAGAAACAAAGCCTCAGGAGGTCACGACTGCTTCCTCGACGTTTGCATAATGGGCAGCTTGAAGACAACGTCTAGGATACCTGCTGATCAATTTAACTACTTCAACATGTTTTGTTTGTATTATGTTTATATTTGATGCAGTTTGCTGACAAGTGCAAGCTAGGCCTGAGAAACCAGCTTGTCAGGTTGATTTATGAGCACATCAAACTGTAACTTTCTACTCGCCACTCCGAACCTACAGTAGCAGTTCATTAATCAGGGGCCTGTGACTTTGAAATCTGTGCTCAATCGCTTTTTTTCAGCCATGGACTAAATTTGCATGCTCTCTGAGCTGTGCCACTGAGAAAAGTAAGACTCCTTCCCCAGCACGGACTGCCTGTGAATACAAGATAATCAGTACAGTGTCCACCACGCCGCTTGTGCTTTGCACACTCGGATTCATTAGCGGACATTAGACGACAGCAGCACTGGACTGCTCAAATCCTATGTCTCAGAGAGGGGAGCAGGAGAATTATATTGGCACTGCTATTAAGCCCTGTAAAAACACAAGAACAAATCTTTGATGGCTGAATTCTTGCTACAGGAAAAGACCTAAACTAGCCTTATTTTTTCCAAGCTTCTGATGGCTCGTACCGGTATGAATCAGCAAGGCTCTTGGCTCCTACCTCTTTTGCTTGCTTTCCTGGGTGCTGCTGCTGCTGCTGTTGTTGCTGCTGCTGCTGCTGCTGTTGCTGTTGCTGCTGCTGCTGTTGCTGCTGCTGTTGCTGCTGTTGTTGTTGCTGTTGCTGCTGCTGTTGCTGCTGCTGCAAAAGCTGAAGATGTAACTGCTCTTGCTGTTTCTTGTAAAACTCTTGTAGTTGTTGCTGAATAAACCATTTTGACTTTAATAAATAAAGGCAAAAGTTTCAAGTATTATAAATCTCCTAAACTCTTCTAGATTGGCATATGGTGGCGTAGCCATTAAGAATCACCTCATAACAAAAAATGTGATTTGAAGAGGCAGATCTACATACATTTTTTTCCAAGGCGGTTCTGAAATTTTCCAATGCAGATTCCAAAATATCCTAAACAGAAGGGCATAGAAAATCTGTATTCTAAAGGGAATGCAAGAGCCAAATTAACTCCTCAAATAGCTATGCCTAAGTTCCTCACATATCCTATATAACAAACCAGAAGCTGTACTCATCCACTTGCAAGAAACCAACAAGTCACTAAGGCCAAACTAAACTGTCTGTTTCTTAGGGAAAAAAGGTAATTAATCTGTCAATCTGTTTAGTGGGATGCCAGATTCACAACTGAAGGTGAATTGCCTGGTATGATCATGATACTAGAAATTAAAGTGTTTAAACATACAATTGTTGAGCTATGACTATCAGATGTGTCATTTTCTGTATGACAAGTAAGCGTCCAAAAATCTACTCTTATGCTGAGGTACTGATCTCTGACACTACCTTTACTGTAAGAACAGCAAGTCCATGGAGTGTTCACTTAGCCGCCAGATTTTGTGCTAAGAAAACAGCAACCTCATTTTATCCTTATCTGGGACACATTTTGGAGGTAAAAAACAAACTAAAAAAAAAAAAAAAACTTTTCCTATGATGAAACAAGCTGCTAAGTTCAAATTTCATAACCGCATACCATTTATGTGACTAAAGGGAGCACTACAGTTTTATGAATTTTAAAGCAACAATTATCTACAACTCTATTTGCACTTCCTTTGGCAAGTCTACAATTAAAATGTGCCTAAGCACTTGAAGATTTAAATATCAATTTGTTCAGTATTTGTAATGCATCTGCCGCTGCTGCTGCTGCTGCTGTTTTTAATATAATATTAAATGTTTCAAAATTGCGATTTCACACTTCTGCAATTAAAACAAGAAATTTAAAGACTGAGAAGTTTCACATTTATTTCATTCTTTTTGGTATAATAAGCGATGAAATATTACCAACTAAGACGCATAAAATCTGGCTAACAGTTGTGAGAACGCCCTGTGCTAGCAGTCCAAAGCAGGTAACCCACATTACCTGCTGCAACATAACTGCTTGCTGCTGCTGGAGAAGTGCTTGAAGCTGCTGGGGAGACAACACTTGCTGCTGGAGAATCTGCTGCATTTGCTGAGGGGTGATCACCTGGGGAGTCATCATGGCCACTGACACAGGCACCTGCACAGAGAAAGAAAGATATCATCAAACATGTTTTAGTTCACCCGCACCACAGTTGTACGTCTTTTTTATTTTGTACCAAAGATGGACCATAATTTTTTTACATAATATTTATCACTGTGAAGTTCCAGTTTCAGTCAGAATCTGTTATTTTAAGACCACAGTACTGTGGCACTCTATTTCCAGAGGCATCAGATTCGATCAGACTCAAGCTTTATGTTTTGCATCTCTTATGTATTCCTGCAAGAAATTTAAGCATTGGCTAGTACAAATGTGTATTTAAAAATAAATGATCACATGGCAGGGCTCTCAGCACTTCATAATCAATCATCTTATCAAGTGTCATAATGTTACGAATGGAAAAATCTATTGAGACTGCTTCAAAAGATATGATTAAAACAGACAGAAAAATAAGTATCTTAAAGCAGTAAAACACAATAAAGACACTTAGCTTAGAAAAATATTTGTGCTATACATCATTTCAGTGTAAGAAAACCCTTCTTGCTCAGATCGTCTATTAAGGAAGTCTGATTTATATTGGAAAAATAATACTGTGGACTTAGCGGAGTACAGAGCAAAGGACACCACGTCAGTTACCCAGTCTCCGTAAAGAGAGACGTATTTTCAGTGAAAGTCTGGCAACCTTCTCATAAGATTATTACTTTGTCCATGAAACTTTATAAATGTATGTTTGGGTAGGTGTTGTTTTAACCTTGGCTTTATTTTCTGTTTGTCATGCACACAGACGAAGTGTGCACACATGCATAAACACCCACCTAGACACAGGCTCTTAGGAATATAGGCGCAAGTGGCAAAGACACAGCAAGCATTTGTGTGTGAATAAGAGAGGAAAGACCTGTAAAAGAGCCTGAGGTACGTGCCAAGCCGCTGCAGCAGATGCACTGTGTGAAACCACTGCTCAAACTAACCTGTACACAGTCAGACAGCTGCCAGCAGGACAAGATTTTCACCCTTGAAAAAGCAACCACTTGTCTAGCTAAATTCAATTTTTTTTTTGTGTTTTTTTTTTTTCTGTATATATTAGAAAGCCAGCGTATAAATCCTGTTTTGTGATGTTTTTGTGGGACATAGCAGACTTCTGTAAATCAGCAAAAATAATGTTATTTTTAATAAAGTAAATCACAAACAATTCTTAACAGGAAATGCTTTTCTAATATTTTTATTACTTGAATCTATCCCAAAAGACTCGGCATCAATGTAACACTCAGAGAAAAAGAAATACAAGTCTTCTGAAATTTACAATTAGAAGAAACTACTTCATCTACTGTTACACAGAATGCTATGTTTCACACAATTCACCACATAAATTGATATTTAAGAACATATATGTAGCTCTTAAAATATTGACTAATTGAGAGTCTGAAAGTAAAAATACCATTAATGAAAAGTCTGCTAATCTTTTGCAAATAATAATTTTAAGAAAAAAAAAATCTGAAGTCCTTACTCTAAAACACAAGTGCAAGAGAAAAAACAGACTTCCACTCACAATCAAACACTTTGGGGAGGATTCATCTCTCTTAACTTTAACCATCCAGCAGTTAGACATTTAATCTCAGCTATCACTGGAATTTTCTATAGCCAATAGAATAAGAAAATCCTGAGGGAAGTTTATCTGATTTAGATTTGACTATTTCAGCATGGGATTCATCACTCTCTGAGTGTTCCTGTCTTTCTCCATTGAGTCTAGACTCACTTTGAGAAGGCACCTAATGTTCAGATGGTTAATGTTGGTTGTTACCCTCAGTGACTCCCAGAAGTTCTGTAGTATTGGAAACACCACGTCTCTATGCAATAATACCTTATTCTAAGCCTACCAAATCCTAAGTGCAGGACAAACAAGTTTTTACACTTTGTGATGCATGAGCAAACAGGAAAATTCACTGACTGCAACCAGTGCTCATCTCCCTCCGAAGTCAGTACGATTTTCCTCTGTTTACACAAGATCTGAACTTGCCTTCTAGCAACAGTTTGCCTCAGTCATGCTATTCAACACCCATGTGTGACACAGAAATGAGAATGCAGAGAGGAAGATAAGTGCCTTCCCAACTAAACCATTACCTTTAACCTTTAAACCCTGAAAGATTTTTCCTAACACTCACATGCCTGCTATATAAAATATAGCAAATGGTGAAGGTGTTGCACACTTGTTACTCTACTTCTCCTCCTCCCTCTACATTCGCTCTTTATCCTCCCTGGTTGAAATATTTTCAAACACACAAGTAAAAATTGTGATCCAAACAGAGTGAAAATCAACTTCTCTCTGGAAGCGGCACTGACTTATTTCCATTCAGTGCTAAAGACTGCTGCCAGTACAACACATGCCATGCTCCGTTCCTTAGTCTGAAATACAGATTCCCCTTCACAAGTCCCATTTCTGCTGGGTTTTGTTCTGAACCTCCCTGGCTGTGTACTTGCTCTCGTATCTGGAGACACACCTGATTTGTGGCACACTTTAAGAGCTTTTCTATTCTTTTTTTTTTTTTTTTTTTTTTCCAGTGTATATTTCAACAGTCACTTTCAACTGCATAAACTGGAGCAGAGAACTTAATTCACCTATATTTAAGGATGATGGACAAAAGCATGAAAAAAACAGTCATGACCATTAGTAAAAATAAATATTTATATAGATAACATGGCCCTTAACAGAATTACATGTGAGAATCCATGTATATATATATCATACCTGATACATATTTTCTTCCTCACAGATAAAGGGCAAAGCATTTTGAAAACTGCTTGAATTTCAAATTAGCAAAACTTATTACACAAATATATTTCTCTAATTGCAACTAGGTAATATAAATTAGTACATTTCACAGCCTTCAGGGATATACCAAACTGCATTTTATTTCTTACTGGCACAATATTATGGTGGTACCTAGGTCTGAAGAATATCAGAAAGGTGCTATGTTATGGCCAATTACATGCATTAATAATTTTTGTTTTACTGTCTGTATTTTTCAAGTTTTCTGTTCTGATTTCATAAAATTGTAGCAAAGAGGAAAATTCTGATTCCTTCTCATAGGAATCTCTCAATGCATCCAAAGTCAGTTCAGGCAGAGGGCAGTAGAGGGACCCAGTGAAAAGATTTGATCGGGTGCAGTATTGGTTTATTTCAGTGGGCCACAACCCCCCAGAAATTTCTCAAACAGACATCTCACACAAAAAATGAAGAGACAAAGTGTAATATGTGGTTTGTAACTGCAACCCATTTGTCACTAGATGTCCTCAAAGAACTCAAACTCCGAAGTCTGTCATGAAGATGATCACATACAACAACCCTACGAAATGCCACGGCTCTGACAGCCTCAGAAGAACATGTAAATTCATAGGTTCCATGTTTTGAAGAGTTTCCCATTGATTCTGATGTGTGATGTCCCCCATTCTTAGGATTAGATTAAAAGTCCTGCTAAATGAAAGTAAAGATGCACAAACAAAAGCATTTTTTACACACCTAGACAGGATTTCAGGCAAAACCATTTATAAACTGCTTCATTACTACATGTGAATGCACTA